>NW_010535261.1:74756-117875 GCF_000687285.1 Phaethon lepturus | reverse complement strand
AGTGGTGAGAAAAAACACGCCCCCCCCCCCCCCCCCCCCAAAAGACAGGAGCCTCCAGGGTGAAGGACAGACTCTGCCCATGCTTGCACCCCTAGAGACAAACTTTCTTTCCTTTACTCCCTCTAAAATGGTGTTCAGATGTGACCCAAGTTAAAGTCACTGAAACTCTTCAGGTTCCTCAGCTGATAATGCAGCCACTTCAGAGTTCTCTACTGGCACACTAACTTGTTCAAGGTGTATCTGGTAGCCCTGAATTCTGACCAAGAGTCTATGGGAAAGGAGACAGGCTGATATTTCTGAATAATCCATACTGTTCTTGCATAACAAGGCTCCCAAAGAAGCACATCTTCCTTCTACAATTCTATGCATGGGGAAATGGTGAAAGATCTGGCATGGCATATGAATGCAGATACACTCTATAGTAACAAAGCAAGTTCGCCATTCTGAGATAGGGGACATTTTATTTGGCAGACTGTTAGAACCTGGAGATGTTTAAAAAGTGAGAGTAATTTACAGAATGAATTAAACCATGGGGGTCTCAAGTTAGAAATTAAAGAGAGACTCTTGTCAAACAGATCTCCACTAAAACTTGATGCTACTGTATTCATCTTACCGTACCTACATGTAGCAACTCACATAATCCTCTGTCCTTTCAACTACATGAGCTGGAATACCTGAGACAACAGTATGATTTATAAACAGAATGATTATCTCTATTCTGTTGTCCTTGGTTGCAAGGGTTTAAAGTAATACCCTTTAACATTTGAATGCCATTTTTCTATTGCACTTTATTTGTGAGTGGGTGTTTTTGGTGCTACAGAGTCTACATAAAATGAATCAAAACCTAGAAATGCAACACCTATGATCATGTGTTTCATAAACATCCAGCCCACAGCTTGTGTGTGTTGTGCAACACAGTTGTTATTACCAGATAACAACATGTTCTAAACTAACAGAAGTCATCCTACAGATCTCATTTTTGTGAATTTTAAAAACAGTGGAGCAGGATTAAGAGGAATTTGTCAAACTTCTGTGTTCCCTGTACCTGCAGAGAAGAAGGAAACCTGCAATTGTCTCACTGCAACGAGGAGATGGTATCAGTAACAGCACTAAACAAGGCCAACCAAAAGGATCACAAGTAACCTGCCTAAAGAAAAATACCCTATGTAAATTGTTCTCAAATAAAAACTGAGAGTCCTAACTAAAGTGATGTCAACTTGCAAGTTGTGTGGTGCAGTTTCCAGCCTGCATGACAAAAGACAGCCAAAAAGCACACAGACCTACATATATATCTCAGTTTATTCCCTTCTATTATTTGATAGCCAAACTGTCAGATAATGAATTCAGAAGGCCTTCCATGGTGAGGTAGAGTGTAACCCAAGTTTAAGACAGAAAAGGAAGTGACAACAGATAAGCTCAGGATGACAATGAAAAGAAAGTTTACAATATACTGCTTCTACATAGCAATATGAGATACAAACACCCATTATTCCCGTTTTCTATATGAGGAAACAAAAAGCCCTGGTCTAGACCGCAAAATAAATCAAGGGACCCATGCTGAATACACAAGATTATGTCATACTTTGGTTTCTATTAATTTTCTCACATTCACCCTCAGTACCTGACAACTAGTGCTTTCTTTTAGTCAGCTTAAGAAGTCAACAACAATAGATAAGCACCAGAGCATGTATCTGGAGCATGGTTCAACTGAAAATCTACCATGTCCACATCATGTCCCACTGCACACCATAGAGACAGCTGCACAGGCTCAACAGCATGTCCCTGTCACTAGCCAGGGCAGCTACTGAATCTGTGGGCAGGGCAAATCAGGAGTCTTGTTGCCCTCCATTAAACCTTTCCAGTTGCTGGCAAACCACTGGCTAAGGATTTCCTGAGCAAGTGGTTATATACATATCTTTGTGTTAAATAGTCCTTGATGGACTTTTCTTTCCTGAGTGTATCTAATTTGCTTAGTAGGCAAATTTCCTTCTGCTTTTTCTTCATCTTCGGTTAATGACTTCTACTGTCAATATTTGCACTGTGTGTCTAAAGAAGATTTTCTGGAGCTGCAGAAAAAGAGATCTCTGACCAAATACAAGGAAGAGACTGGTCTATAGGTCACTCCTCCTGGGCTAAACCGCTGTAGAGTATAAACAGATCTTAAGACAATGGCAGGTCTGTTCCTGTCTCATGATGAAGATTTCAACAGATCATAACAATGTTGTAGCTTTGCAGTTTGTTTAAACAGATTTATAACATACTAACTCCTTTTTAAAAGAGCCAAAAGATGCTTAATCTGAGCCAAGAGGCACAAACTTAGTAGATGTGAAGGTGAAATGGTCTGAATTTGCTAGTCAGACTTGCAGTGTGATTGCATCTGCTGCTTGGATGCTGCCTAAATAGGCCAAGATCAAGGCTGCAACGACTGATTTGATTCTGATCCTTCAAAGTAAACAAGACGACCCAGAAATCAAAGCTCATAATAAAATTTAAAATTATCCCATGAAGTCATCTTATATTTCCATACTGCAGTGCACATATCATGCGTGCATATGTGCACATACACACACATCCACACTCAAATCTACATTACCCCCTGCATTTGTGTGTCGCACCATTGCAAATATACTCTGAAAGAACGCAATCGCCAGAGGAAAACAGCACCCATTGCCGCAGAGAACCTATGCTGCTGTTCCCCCTTTCTAATCACAAACCACCGATGCACATCTACTTGCCTCACCTCCCTGCCCCTTTACCAACGAGGAACCCACCTTACATCTCTATAAAGCCTTCCTTGGCCAAGTCTGCAACCCCAGGCAACCCAGCCTCGACTGTAGGCAGGAAAGGCCGAGAGCTCAGCTCAGAGTTTGCCACGCTCAGTGCATGTCTCATAACACCAGCAACCTGCTAACGCGCTGCTATGTGCTCCCGCAAAGCCACAGCTGCCAGCAATGACTGAGCAAGTGCAGCCTCCCTTTCCAGGATTCCTGCCTGTTGCCCAGGAACCACACAAAGCACTGGAGATTTTTACCAGGTGCAAACACTGCTTTTCTCCCATGCCTTGTCCTCCGCAATGGCAATGCAAGAAGGACCAGAAAGCAGCAAATGAACTTTCAAAATGCGATCACAGTTCCTACCGATAAAGTGATGACACTTTTATGACATGAGAAAAACGGCTTTGTACGTAGCACTACAAGCAGATGCAGGAAGGCTTGGTCCAGCTTGCCTTCATGAAGACCTGCTTTTTTTTTCAGAAATGTGCAACTGTATTATAATTCTGTGTTACATGTTTTTCTAAATTTGTCAGTATTTCTCACCTGCAAAATGTTCTGTTAATGTAAGAGGTAATGTTTCAGAACACACAATGATTCAGAACACGTAATGAGCACCAAAAATAAATGAAAAGGGTGCATTTTAAAGCTTATTTTTAAAATAATTCTATAGCTGTATAGGAGTTTCTAGTGCTCAAAACTATCTGTCAAGTAAGTGTCTTTACAAGCATAATACAAATCACAAAATTATCTGATTTTATGTATGTACAGAATTTAATCTATGTACCATCTGTTTACAGACCATTGCTTAACATTATAATCTTGTACGAACGCAGCTCAGTGCATAGGTGGTACCACAGGCAGACTGAAAAAGTATCTCCTGAACTGAAAATCTGTGAGAATTTTTAACAGGCTCATTAGAAAAAACTGCACTAACTTCAGAGTGGTTTATTTTGTCAATACTGCCTACACTGTGTTAAGGTCGTAAGTACGAGTTTGTTATTAGCCACATTCACGTTGGTAATCAGGCAAATTCCTGTTAATTTCAGGCAGAATCTTGCCTGAATTGGAAGGGAACAGGAACTCGTTAAGGCCATTAACCGGACAGCCATTAAGATCTGGTGCTCTGATGTCATTGTGAACTACTAGTCTGATGTCTACCTGCTACATACAAGCCTACTCACAAGAGCAGGAACCGGTCAAGCCTGCAGCAAGGCTCTTTTGCTGCTTGTTCAGAAATGTTACAACGCTGACATGCATGTTAAGGGCTTCTGTCTAAAATGAAACTGCTCAGATAGGTCTTACCTTCCCTTTTGGATTCAGCTTTCCATTTGGCTGGGAGGCTGAAAAGGCAAAAGGGTTCTCTTGTACAGATGCCAACAAAAACAAAGGTAAACTTAGAATTTTCATTAACTGTAAATTACATGGGCAAACAGAAATAAGGATTGATGTGAGCAACAGGGAATGCTAAAGCTTCACCAAATGTAATGTGTAATGCCTCAACCCAAACATATTTTGGGATGACTGCCAAGAAGATGGGTATAAATGTGGGAGGCTTAGTAGAGTACAGTTTGAGCTAAAATGTGTAAAGTTTTCACTTGTGCTAAGGAAACATTCATAGCTAGGTAAAAACAAGGCCTTATGAAAAATCCGATTTTGCATCTAATCTAAATTTCACTGGGCAAAGCAACTGCTGTCTTCCTAAATTGATCCTCAAGATAGCTGGTCGTAGCATGTACTTATTGTGGATAGTATCGCCATGGGTTAGGCACTAGTTGAATTCTGTAAATTCTAGAGGTGCCTTATTCAGCATTAAGTGGTTTAATGTTCTCATCTACACCTGAACTGGAATTAGTCATTATAATGTTTTTGTCATTTGGTGGTCCAATGACACCTGTACAAATACGAGGCAGAAATGCTCTGTCTAACAAGATTTCATGTGCTATCTTACCTTACACTGCTATCCATTAGATCTTCTGACCCAGAATCTCCTAGTAGTGAAGGATGCCGCCTCCCAAACCATCAGAGCTTCTCCAGCAAAGAATAATTACAGTGTCCTGCATGTTGTCAGGGCTGTGGTGGAAAGGGCATTAAATAACCCAAATAAGCTCTCTTCACTGCTAACAATCCCCCAGCAGAAAAAGGCCAACATGGTTGAGTTTTGGTTTACCTACTGTCAGAGCTGTGCCTCAACAGTAAGAGTATCAGGTGCTCAACTGGTTCAGGAACTAGGACTTAAGTTTACTCTCTATCAGATAAACAATGGACAATGCTAGTAAAGGCAAGAGGCTGGAGAGTAAAAGGCTATAAATTCTATGGAAATGTTCAACACAGGCTCATTTCTCACCTTTTTTCAGCTACTTTCTTCTTGAGTTTCTAGACCAATTCCTTCAGCCAAAAATGTCAACAGCAGTAAAGCTTCTTACCTATTTTTTCTGCATAGACTTCAGAAAGCAGACACAGTAATGAAGCTCCAAGAAGTCATTTTACTGGCCACCACTTCACCTTTATTTGTGTGATTGGTTCCAAGATCTTGAGGCAGTAACATAAGTTACTTCACGTTTCTCTATGGTAAGTGCAGGGAACATCTTTCCTTCTCTGTGCCTGAGATGATACATTATCTGCAGCTGACAGATACGGACAAGCTTTTGATTCCCCTTAATGCATCTCCAGCTCTACAGATGTGGATGTCTGAAGTGCCTATGGACAACACAGTACAGGAATCATACTGACAACACCCAATGCATCCCATTACTTGGCAAATAAACATGACCCTCCCGTAAAGAGATGGCGACAACAGAAACTTATCCCATCTCAAAGAGAATTAAAATCTCAAAAAGCACTGCCTATTCATTGCATTGTTCAACATGTAGATCTGTTCCACTAGGAGGACCAAAGGTGACAAGTAACCCTAGTGATACATACACATAATGCTACTTGTCACCAGAAGTAATAATACGGCCTCCATCGGCAGGAGTGTCTGTTGTCTTGCCTTTTGCTGGAGAATGTCTCCCTTAAGGCTAACATTGGCATGAGAATGGTGAGAACGTTTAGGAAGGACTCTAAGGTAAATGCAGCTCAGATTTGTCTCCACGGTTGCCAGTGACTAAGTGGCAGGCAAAGACATTTCTTAGGTTGTCCGAGAACAGAAAGTACACAGTGTGCGATGGAGTTTAATGACAACAGTGATTCAAAAAACTCTCTTTAAACTCTAAGTAAGGATCTGAGACATTGTGGAACAGGCCAGGACTCGCTATTTTGGCAACAATCTTAGGGTGAAGTTACCCTCTCTGTAAATTGAAACCTTCCTTCAAATTACATCAAGTGCGTGCACTTCAGCAAAGCTTAGAGGAGTCTGAAAGAAGAATGTATCCTTTTCTACTGTGGTTTCTGTAAAATAAGAAACTGGATTAACCATCCTCTTCACTGGTGCCAGCCAGACCACAAAGTGTACCATCAACACTCTGCTGTAAGGTAAAAGCTATTGTAATTTTAAAAGAATATCAATTATACATCCTGCCCCAGAAGTGCTATAACCTGACTTCAGATTTCTTATAAACTATGTCTTTTTGCACTCCTAAATAATACCAGAATAATAAACATCAGATTACTTTATAGGAGATATTTACAAAACTCTGGGATATTCTAAGCAGATACAAGCAAATATTATTATTCTGATTAGCACTACAAGCTGCTCTCCATCCACAGCACCATGCAGACTGTCATTTTTGTAGTTAGGATGCATTTTGCAGCAAGACTTAACTGTTCTTTCAAGTGCACTGTACTGCTAGTTGTTGTCACAATTATTTATAACTAGGGACATCCATCTCCTAGTTCTCATCTGTTCTCCAGAACAGACCTTCTGTTCTGGTCCAATCTACCAGAAACAGTATTTGGAGAGTTGAAGTACATTTATAAGAATTTCAACTCAATATTTCTTAGCCAGATTCTGCCCTTTGTTCTGGACTGCAATCCCAAACAAGTCAAAGATGGTATTCAGTCTTCCTCTCTATTGTGTGGTATGTGTGTAAAAACTTAATTTTGATAAAAGGTTAGGATAGCAAATGATGATGTTCAGCTAAAGAAGTGCTTTTTCAAGAGACTTCTAAACATGAGACCACTAGTTGAGTTTCTTCTTTAAACTGTATCATAAAGATACTGGAGCATACTTTTAACACAGAGAAGCAGTGGAATAGTGCATGAAACACTCACTGCCAAGAAATAATCTACCCCTAGCTTAGCAGTGAATTCTCCTGCAACCTTGAAAAAGTTACTTAACTGTTCTGTGTTTCAGTTTCCCCATCTATCAAACAGGTTTAATGATCCTTTGTAAAACCACTCCAAGGTTGTTTAAAAATATATTAGCATCTGGAAACTTGTAAAGTGCACTGGAATTTCTGAAAAAACCACTAAGAATAGGAATAAGTATTGCTTTAAACGTTTGTTGCAATATTTTAATACAAGTCATACCTTTCTTACAAGTACTTTACAATGTTCTCGAGTGTTTGTATGTACTGTTTAAGTGAATAAGGTACAATTATCATACCTCTAGCATACCGTATTTGAAGATACTACATGCTTTAAATTTAAACTTGCAACTCTTGGTTGAAACACGAAACTTTTCATAGACCTCAGTAAGATATGGACTGGGTCCTGTATTTCTTCCTAAGACAGGCAACAGTCCTTCAGCTGAGGTCTCACTGCATTCTTTGAAACATCCAATAGTTAGGAAACTAAAAGAAAAAGAGATGAACATCATCATGTCCTGCCTCACCAACGTTTTTTGAGCATCTACATGATACAGATGCCACAGAAGACTCAGTCTTATTTTGAAGTCCAGGAAAATATATCATAGTAAGAGACTGTGTTATTCAAAGCATCCCTTGAAACTTTCTTAAAAACTGTAGCTGAGCTTTGTATCTTGAGGTGTTTTAATGATTAGTTTATTTTTCTGTACTTTTAGAAAGCAAAAGAGCAAATTCATTACATGTTTAAAACTCAACATACGTTGCAGGCTTTACATATTCAAATACTTCTACTTCTGAAAGTTTATTCTGCTTAAATACATACTTCTAGGGTATAATCCAAAAGGGCTGGATGGACATACATATTGTAGGTCAAATTCAAGTCATCAATCAGTCAGTTATGTTTTTTAAGGCAGGGATTTTAGAGCAGAAGAGAGATTTTTCCTCAACTTCACATTACGAGAATGGATCACAGAGTTTCTCAAATAATCAACATTACAGATGGGACCAAACGTGGAAACTGCCCGACCCAAAATTTTCTCTGGACGTTATTAACAGTCACAACCAAGATATCAGAACTGGGGATGGCTCACAAGTTTAGAGGCAGCACTCATTACAAACCAAATGCTACAATAGTTATATTACCGAAGGAGAAAAAAGATTCTACAGCCATATCATCTTTAATAAGTATTTCATTCACTAACTTTGTAATACAGAGAAGAGAATTTCTATCCATCAAGTTATTCAATCATATTTATAGCAGATAAAAATTTACAAGCATTAAGTTAGCTACAGTCACCTTATCTCCAAGTAAAAAATTACCTACATGTTTGAATACAAAGGCAGCAAACTGGATTTTCTTATTCTTATCAAGATTAATATAATACTTGAATGCAAACAGGACAGCTAGATAAGACTTACAACAGCAATGTGTGAAATTCCCCTCATTTTTAGGTATGATTAGGAGAGCAACAACAGAAATACAAGCAAAAGGGAAAAAATAAGGTCATACAAATTAAAATCATGTTTAAAAAAAAAGTATGGCCCTGAATCTGTGGTAGACCTGTGAGGAGAAATCACCAACTAGAAGGGGAGTGAGGCGAGATGCCCTCAGATGTTTAAGAGCACAGAGTGTGGAATAGAGTGCAAGAGTGGGAATGTGCCCACGCAGGTTGTGTTAGAGCTTCAAATGTCTTCAGCTGAAGTGACTAATGGCAATGTGCAGACAGCCAACTACTTCAAGCAGAACTTTTTACTGATTAAGTCACTACCATAAATCTCAATATGTTCCCTGCCATATTGGCAGCCTGTCCCTTTTTTCCTTTTAACTGTGGGCCAGATCCTCAGCTGGTATAAGCTGGCATCGCATTTTGTTGCCTTCAGTGGAGCTAAGCCAATTGATGCCATCTGAGCATCTGATATTACATTTCTGTAGCAGTTAAAAAATGATATGGTGGCATTAATTACGACATAGCCACGTCTCATAACCTCATGGCAGGGGTGGAAAGGCTTCTCATTTATAGTTACCAGTCAACATGGGAAGTGGAAGGGTCAATTGGCATTCCAAGCTCAGTTTGATGACTGTAAAGTTACTAGTTATTCCAAACACAGAAGAAACCATTTCTCCTTTTCCTCTGTGATTTAAATACTTAAAATTTGTTAACGCAAAAGCATGTAGTAGCTACGCCACGTCCTTAAAGCACCACAAGCTATTGCATCAAAAATGCAACAGATCTGACATGCAGAAGAACGGGCAAACTGGGGCACACAAAAATTCGTTAACTGAGAAGCCCGAGTCCCACTGCCAGCAGTGGATGCTAAGTGAAAGAAGGTAAGTATGCCTTAATCTGTAAGCATTCTGCTACAGATTAAGACCACATCAGAGATGGAAACTGAAAAATCCTTCAGGTTATAGCTGCAAGTCATAATATACCTGTACTTTTATTCTTAACTGTTAGGAAGAGCATTAAGTGAGAACTATGGAGCATCATTCTCCACTGCAAGATGCAGAGGAATCAGAAAATGGAAGACAGACATCTTTTCAAGGTCCAGAGGGACAGTGGTGGCAGAACTCAGAGCATTATCTTAGTCTTTCTGTATTCATGTTTTTGCTTTCTGCTTGGGTTTTGTTGTTGTGAGGGGTTTCTTTTTATGATAGGCCACCCTGCCCTGTAGAGCTAACTAGCTGTATTTCAATAGCTGGTTGGAATAGCTTTTTGTATTTTTCATACCATACTGGGAACCTTGCCTCAGACACAGACATTCTCCTATTTATAATCTTCTAACATAGAAGGTGGTCGTTTTTTAGTTCAGCAAAGGGAGAAATGGAGCACAGGACTCATTATGGACCACTGCACATTGGTTTGGACTATCTCTTACAATGACCTGACACTCATAGTTTATACTCTTTGTGTAAAAAGCCCTTATGTACCATTTCACTGCAGAAGGAAGGAACCTCAACAGGAAAATCTTAACACCCAAGTAAAACCCTTCTTCTCCAATGAAACAACATTTCCTACTTTCTAAGTGTAGGTTTGGACTCCACAGAACAAGAGTGGGTTCAGACATTCAGACATCAAGTAGAAGTAATGAACACTTGCATCAATGCTTTAGATGCAGCAAAACGTTCATTAACTCAAGCAGGTTACTGACGTTATTGTCTTTGTGTTTGAGGGAGGGGCAAGTGGAGAGTTATTCTGTGGCACTGAATCTATCTTGGCCTGCCTTCATTTGCATTTCCTGCCCTTCCTAGTATTTCCTCTCATCTATAATTATCTCCTCAGCTCCTAAGTTATTTTGTTTTAAGCACTTCATACCCCCTGGACACTCAACACGGAGATCTTACTGAACATTAAACAAGCAGATTCCCATCTTTGTCTTTAAATGGGTAAAATAAAAGTACTAACCTATCAGACAAAACAAATACGTATTCTCCACCTACTCATTAGAATTTCCATGTTATAGCAGCATGCACACTCCTAACAAGCTTCCAAATGGGGGACTGGAAGTAAGCAGACTCATTCTACAAGTAAACGTAAAATAAATGGCCTTATGTTGGCTGAAGCATACGTCCCAAAATGCAGATAGTTTGCTGTGGATGTAATGTAACTACCTCATAACAAGCAAAGGCCAAAACATGGAAAGATAAACCCTGGTTTGACTGATTTCCACAGACGTTTTGCTTGCGTAAGGACAGAGCACGAAAGTCAGGGCTTTAGCCACAAATGAGCAGAGTCACTGAGAAACAGGAAATAAAGAAAGAATGGAAACAGTGAGAGAAGGAAACACTAGAGAAGACAACATATGGGGGAAGGATAAGAGTAAACATGAAGATGTAAGGGGATAAACAGGAAACAGGAGAAGCAATGGACACATACTGATTTGTTAAAGCTTTTACAGGATTGACTGCAAGTTTCTCTGCATAGTAGTATTTAGTGTGCCAAATGATACCACCAAATCTACTTATATTAAACAGGAGAAGCTGTCCTGGTTTGGGAGAGTTTCTGTAAGTGACTCTCTTTATCCATACCAAAATGGTATTCTCCAACTTTCTCCCACACTCTTCCTCCACATGTATTCATAGCTCGACTCCCCCCTCTAGCTCTCATCAAAACAGTTTGCTTTTGAGAAGGAACCATTTTTTTCCCTTGCTAGTAATGGCAAAAGCAGCAACAATCTGCCCCTCTCTCAGGTCCCATCTCAGGAAGGAATTTATATCAGACAACTGCTGAATTGACCCACTGATGAGAAAAATTTGCAACCTAGTAGTAAGGAGTCATGTAAAAGCCAAATTTCCCTGGCACTGTCTGTTTACATACCAGGAAGATGCCAGGATGCTGGTGAAGTGTCCTCAGATTCTTTTCAAAACATCCTGCTGTGATGACATGCCTTCACAGCGTCACACACTTGCTATTAGGTTCTGATGCTGATCTACTACTGTTGTTCTAGAGAGCACTCCACTAGGAACAACTTCAGATGAAGAAAAGAAATTACAGACCTTCTCTCATAGCTGAGCATATCTGAATGTGGCACAGAAGGTTCACACTGCAAAAAGGTTTGAAACCAACTGCATATCCAGTAGAAAATGTAAGAGAGTTTTAAATAGACACATTCTAACTCAAATAAAATTAAACCAGTTGCTTAAGAATATGTCTTAAATTCACACGAAGAGTATCATCCCTCTAAGAGCCTGGCCTCCTATTTTTGTATATTATACTTGGCAGAAATATGTCCATACTCAGTCATTTTGTCTTAAGTCAGTCTTAGGATCCAGCTGTTCCAATATTGATGAAAATGAAAATTTTGATCTTCATTTAACTATTATTTACTAAATGTTATTGCTTAAATGAGATACTCCCTTCACACAAAAAAAAGCTCACAAAATATCTGCCTCCTTTTTTTTTTTAATGTCTTTTCTGTGTCAAAATTTTATAACAATCCATAAATGTGTTTAGTCATCCTTACCACAGGGGAAGAATGTAAGTAGGGAATTTCTGCCTGACAGACATCCTGCAAGTGACAAAGCTTCTAATTTTGACTTCAGTGGAAATTTTGCCTCAGTATGGATTCACAGGATTTGGCCTATGCTTTGCAGTGATGACTGGGATTCAAGTATATTATTACTTAGATAATTGTTTTGCTAGAATCATCAAGTGCACTCTTAGAAGAACTGAGGGGAATGAGTTTGACAAGAGATCAAAGAGATTAATTATTATTGTGTCCAGTGGACACAAAGTGGCCAGTGGACACCAGCTGGATGGGCAGAAGATGGGAATTAATCCAGTTTAGTTTTAGGGTGCTAACATACAAAGTAGAATAATTTATTTCCTCCCCAAAAGCATGGCTGGCACTTATATTCCCATTTCTTATGTAATGGAGCTTTCCTAATATTTATTATTTATCAAAAATACTTGTTTTCAATGTTTCCCTAGGAGGCTGATATACCCAATTTCAATTTCTAATTAGAAAAAGCGTGCAGCTGTTACTAAGAGGCCAAACGCTGAAATGTTTGCCCGGGATTTAGACTGTCCACTGTTACAGATGCAATGTGACTAAGACTCCCCATGACATCTAGCTGATAGGTCTGGGGAAATTTGGCTAGGCACCTTGATAATAAACAGAAATATACAGGCTATGTAGCCTCATAACTTCCATGTCTCAAGTCTGTTTCCCCATTCCTTCTCCATTGAACCTCCTTTCCTCCCTTTGAAAAAATGTGGAAGGGAACTGGGAAAAAAGCAACAACGCATAAAAGTGTTTTCTAAATCTCCCTGAAGAAGCAGACAGAACAAATGGCATCTCAAAAGTGAATCCCAGGTGAAAGCTCCTTGCTGCAGTTCTGTAGTCCTAAACAAGAGAAGGAATGCAGATATTCTTTATGCTGGAACAACCTAGCCTCTAAATTTGTATTTACTCCAGTGAATTGTTCTTTCTTTAACCTGTGATTTTGCTAGGCAGTAATAATTTTGCACTGCTGCTCAAAGGACATCTCTTTGTGTTGCTAACTATCTGTTATGAAGTGTATGTCATTGCAGAATTTGGCCATGTAAATCTCGACAGTAATTTAGAGCTCTAAAAATCAATTCTGATATATTTCTTCAAATCCTATGCTGTCAAAACTCAGTGAAACTGCAAAAAGGATATGAAGATAACATCTATAAACACTGCAGCTGGGTACACAAAAAGCTGCAGAGGAAGAATAAAGGTTACCAGAGCAGGAAAATACTCAATTACTTAGCATTGTTTCTTGAAGCATAATATGCATACCTGGAAACTACACATTCCTACTGTACATTGCATCAATATTACAGGGGTAAATCTCTCTAGAAGAACAGAGAAACCAAAAAGAGAAATGAAACAAACAAAAAAGGTACTCACTAGGTAGTATCTGGAGATGTTCAACCAGCAACTTCACTTTTCCCACTCCTTCTTTCAGCAAAACCCTATACTATGAGCATTGCAAATATTCAATTTCTTCTCTGGTGTGCCCAGTGACAGAAGTTCATAAAAAGCTAAAGGATAATACTCAACAGAAGCCAATAATAATTTTGTGTTAAAATACCCACATAAAAAGAATACCACTGTGATGGTAAATGTCCACCTTGGGTGTTAAATACTAGTGTACTCAAGCTTCTCCTATTCCCGTGGCTTAGGCAACGCTCTGCTCAGGAGGCTCAGGATAGGTCTGTCCTCCCACTATTCTGGTGCGAGCTAGCTCAGCAGAACCGACTTTTATTCTGATATAACTCAACCAAAAAGTACTCCGTACAGATGCACAAGGAAAACAGAAAATACCCCACAAACAGCAATCACATCGTTATTATGTATTCAACTGTGAAGTGTCTGCAGGATTAAGCAGTAACAGTACTGACATGATAACACATAGTATGGCCTCATACTATGAGCAAGACTCTCTCATCTGAATAATCTTAACTAAGTGTGTGTAGTCCCTTGCAGGGATTGTGAAGTGCAGAAAACTACGAAATTTGGGAGGAAACAGATCAAAAAGCTGAAGCACACAGCAGCGATGTGACTCACTTAAAATTCAACAGAAAACAAATAGAAATTCGTAAATAAAACTGTTTCTGACTTTTGATCTTGTATGTGGGACACAAGGTCTCTCCCATGAGAAGAAATATACCAAAGCAAACGCAACCCCTCCCTTGACATTTTATCATATTTCTATAATTGTCTCAATATACCAGATCAATTGCATTGGAAAATACAGCTATTAAACCATCACTAGACCATCTTTATAGGCTTTGTTTGTCAATTGCATCAAACAACAATTCTTCTGCAGACAAGAAATCAAACTGTATTTTTACAATAATTGCAAGTCATTTCTAGGAGAAAGAGGTAGCAACAATACCCAAGGAAATAAAATAACACACTTTTGTGCTTTCCCATCAAACCCGATAGCAGAATGGGTTTAAATCAGTCAGAGGCAGCTATGCATGAGAGATTGCACTCTGCAGGCTCTATCAGTCAGAAGTCAAGGATACACGTCCATGATTTATCATACTTTTCATGGTAATTAGCTAGAGTGCCATTTTCCTTCCAGTAGCATCACTCAACTTTCTTTTTTTAATTTGGTCTTTTTTTCTGCAAATGAATTTACATATTTCTCAGTCTCTCATCCCCTACTATGTTTTATTTATGAATATAGGCCTTCCTGATGGTAACTTTAATGTGAAGAAGGTAGTAATTAGTGTACCTATCTGCTAAGCTAATCCCTTTCCCACAATGTCTGCAGAGAAGTTTAAGGTAAGTAACAGTTTACAGTCAATACTAGCTTTAATTATGCTTAATGAGGGTAACTGTCTCTGTTTACTAACTGCACCTAGGTGTGTAGCTGCTATATGAGTTTTTCTCCCAGCCTCATTCTGCACTGTTAATAGTGCCACTGTGTGGGGTACGTGTGGTGCTTTAATTCATAAAACTGCTCCAGGAGAGCCAAGCAAGTGAGGCACCTGTTTCAACACAGGTTCGGAGGGAGCAGAACGGCCTTAAAATAATGACAGCTTTGTGTAAGGAGAAAGTTTTACTGTCTGATATTTTAGTTTATGCAGTTCATTTGAGAAAAGGGGAGGGGGGGAAGAATAACAGATGGTCCTCAAGGCCCTCCTCTTTAAAAAAATGAAAAAATAAAAGAAAGCATTTGTTCCCAGTTTGCAGGACTCATCCCCAAGAATGTTTCCTGCAGGAGTTACTATGTTCTTTTAGTTCATCGAAAGCTGCGTTAACACTTAATACCCTGAAGTTAAACAAAACAATGAAGACTTCTTGTCTTACTCGTATTTCATGAGTAGGTATCCTCCAGAACTAAAAAGTTTCTAGAGGCAACCGAAGGTGTCACCAACTTTGTCTTATAATCTATACTAGTAAAAGGTCGAAAGCAAAACCTCAGATCCAAAACCAGTTCTACTTCAACTGCTCTGGTTTTAGTCTCTGTGTAATGTTGTTACTTCAGTCTGCATCCTCCTAAAAGGAAGACCTGGATTCAAGTTTACTTCATTACCTTTTGCCAAAACATTTTCCTTTGTGATTCCATATATTATCCCCTTGTGAAATTCATGCAATGGAAAACTTTTTATACATATTTATAACTACCTATGAAAAAATGTACGTTCCTGAATCTTTGACTCTCTAGGATGCATAGATTTAGGGGTTTTTGTGTGTGTGCACGAGGGATTAAGTTCGCAGAAGTGCCAAAAAACAAAGCAGTTTGATTTCCAATGAGAAATGGAAGTGAACACACAGAGAAATCGTTCTGTAAATGGAGAGGTTAGTTCATTTGATTTTTCCAAAGCAGTGAGAAGCGAGTTCTTCAGTTCGTTCATATCAGAGAAATGTGACGTTTGCTCAGACATAGCTTAGGGGGTTATTTTTTTCGTTTTCCTTTTTTTTTGGCCTAGTGAGCACTCTGCATGAGTCCACATGTTCCATCCTTACTTTTGTCACTGGCAAGACTTCAAGAAAAAATCTCTGGTTCGAAAATTGTTTAAAAAAGGGGGAAAACCTTCAGCTAAATCATGCTTTTTGTTTTTAAAAATCACCCAGATATTTGATTGTCAAAGTATCAGTTACTAAAGTAAGATTTTATCTAAAGGCTAAACTCTGTAATTCTGGAAGCTATATCCAGATCAACATGCTTTGACTGTACAGGTTTCAAAATCTAACCTCAAGTCTATTTGTTAAGGCCCATATGTACTACTCCTAAAATGTGCGAAACTAACCCTAACACCATATTGCTGGATGTTAGGGAAAAGGCTTCTAAAAGAGAGTAAGATTTTGGAACTGATGTCTTTCCCTCTCAACACCGTGTTTCAAAACATGTGATCTAAACACGTAAATACAAGTTTAACCACTATGTAAAACCGCTAATAGCTATATAACAATAAAGAAAAGATACCTGCTTTCAAAGTGACAGTATATTCTTCCTTTTGCCATTTACAACATCAATATTCAGATAAACATGGACTCCATTATGAGATTAAAATTATTTACATGCACATATATTTTTCAAAAAATTGGCGAGGTCTTGTATCCAAGAAGGGAGCAGAAGTAGGAGGCGTCACTTTTACCGCTTGAATACAAAATCCAGCAGCTAGCTTAATTTAATGACTTAAAATACTACAGAATGAGTATCTGGAAAATTTAAACAACTCATGCTTTCAAGGATACATTATTGTGCTGGTTATGCTGGGATAGAGTTAATTTTCTTCACAGAAACGAGTATGGGGATATGTTTTGGATTTGTGCTGAAAGCAGTGTTGATAATACAGGGGTGTGTTCGTTATTGCTGAGCAGTGCTTACAGAGTGCTTCACACCACCCCACCAGTGAGGAGGCTGGGGGTGCACAAGAAGCTGGGAGGGGACACAGCTGGGACAGCTGACCCCAACTGACCAAAGGGATATGCCACACCGTATGATGTCACACTCAGCATATAAAGCTGAGGGAAGAAGGAGGGGATGATGTTCGGAGTGATGGTGTTTGTCTTCCCAAGTAACCGTTACGTGTGATGGAGCCCGGCTTCCTGGAGATGGCTGAACATCTGCATGCCCATGGGAAGTGGTGACTGAATTCCTTGTTTTGCTTTGCTTGCGTTTGCAGCTTTTGCTTTCCCTGTTAAACTCTCCTTATACCAACCCACAAGTTTTCTCACTTTTACTCTGAATTCTCTCCCTCATCCCACCGGGGGGGCGGTGAGTGAGCAGCTGTGTGGTGCTGAGTTGCTGGCTGGGGTTAAACCATGACAATTATGGAAATGAAAACAGGACTTACTACAACTGGCCAACACCAGGAGAGGCCATATTCATGTTACTTCTCACCTGCTGTTGCCTTTCAGTTAGTGCCATAAACAAAACTTGGGTAAATGAACACTAACCTATTTTACTAAAGCACAGTCCTAGAGTTAGAGACAACAGAATTACCTGCAGGCCACTGATGATCAGTGTACATACACGTGTAACTGTCTCCTCAAAAAAACACAGGCAGATCTCCATACCATAGGAAGCAAGCATCTCCCTGAGAGAAAGATGGATGTGCGCTTCAAGACATGGTTTAAGGAGCATGGTGGCGCTGGATTAATGGTTGAACTTGATGATCTTGAAGGTCCTTTCCAACCTTAGTGATTCTGTGATTCTGTGATTCATTACTACGAAAATCTGTGCAGCTCCTCTCCCCAGACACCTAGTTGAAAAAAAACCCCTTGCACTTATCTAAAGAGCCTGGGAGGAAGGTGGGCTTGCTTGGATCAGTCTGGATAATAACTAGGTTTTTCCCATTACAGTGTTGCCTCCACACATCTCTCTGCTCAGATTCACCAGTTATAACAAAGAACCTTGGGAGGATAAAGATTTTAAAACTAATTGCAAAATAACCGAAGAAAAGTTATTTTTCAAATGTCCAGAGTTTGCTTCAGTAAAAATGAGTTTCTTTCCAAGGTCTAGGGAGGTTCAGTCACCCCTAAAATACTTGAATATCTGCTGCAGTGTGTAGTGTCTCAGCAAAGAGACCCTGATGACCTCTGAAGTAACAATGAGAGCCTCCGGTCTTGGTGGAGGAGATCACCTGAGACATACAGTCTGGTGGCCTCCAGAATCTCAAGGAGGCTTAAAGCTCATATTGAAATGGCTCATTTCATGTTTATAGCCCAGCCAAGCAGGTGGGACTGGAACATTGTGTTTTAGCCACATACCAATCAAACTGTAAGAACATAACTTACAAGAGAATTCTTAGACACAGATACTGAGATCTTGGGGCAATTCCATCTCATAAAGAACTAAATGTGCCTATAAACTTTATAGTAAAGATATTTTAATTCAGAGGAATGAAAAACTTTCTGATCAAAGTTCTGCAAATGACCATAATTCAGATCCAAAAAATAAAGGAAAATTCCTTATGGAATTAAAATGCTCTGAGAGTCACTGAGTAGCAACATTTCTTGCTTCTTTATTGTTTTCTTAAATATTGTTTTCTTGCCAGAAAAAATACAAATTTTCAGCTGTTTGTCTAACAGAAGAGCCTCTGCCTACTTTCGTGAATTCTCTCTACCATCCTTAAGATATGCTTTCTGAAGGCAGAGAGACTTCTATAATCCCCAAAGTCCTATTAATATCAGTAAGAATGATACAGGTTTGATGCAAAACAACCAAAGGAAATGGCTAAAATAGCCTTAAAGCTGTTTTTCAGAGTCAGATTAGTGTACCTCATCTACTTGGCACTAAAATGTGCTGCTGCCATGTAAATGGTGCAGCTCAAAGTGCTGCTGACTTCTTGCCACCTCTCATTTTGTTCTCTGCTACTTTATTTGCTGGTACAGGAGGAAGAGGGGGTTGGTCTTTTAATGACCCGCATTGCTGATTAACACTGAGTTATACAGTAACGCTAGTCTGCCAATCATACTATTGCATAACTTAAGGCTGGTTTTGACTGAAAGGTTGACAAAATGAAGGAGGCACATTGAAGGTGTCCAGCGGCATCACCACAGTGTCACCATACAAATGTCTGGCTCAGCTCTAACAAGAAAATAGATTTCCATCTATAGAAAGAGGGGACAGGGAAAGATAGAGGGAGATACTGAGGCAGAGAGGGAGAGAGAAAGAGAGAAAAGGAGAGAAATACAGGGAGGGAAAGAAGGGCAGGGGGGAGAGCGAGAAAGAGAAGGGGAAAAGGATTTCAGAGTACCACTCAATGAAAGATGTAACTATTGAACTTTACAGGACACAATAACATTTTGAAGTTAAAAACTTGTATCACCAGATGGAGGATTTAACCTCCCCTTTCAAAATTAGTCCCTTGTCAACCCACGTTCTACTTGTATGGAAAACTGTGGTAGCTGAGTGCCTATTTGGTTTAAAAAAAAACAACAGAATAGAAATCTGACCAGGAGGAGGAGCAAGAAAGATCACTGTCCTGAGCTATCCATTGAAGAAAATTAAGTTTCCCAAAACAAACACCAGAGACATTAAAGATCAGTACTTTAATCTGTCTGGACACCTGAATAATGACATCTGGACAGCAAAATTGCTATTTATTCTTTCCAATGAAGGTAAACTGACTCACTGGCACAGAAGAAAGAATTTAATATCAAATTTTATTCCATGTGGCAAAAATGTCAAATGTCATCTGTGCCACATCCTCCAGATATTGCAAGATGTCCTGCACTTAAGATAAAGAAGAATATCAGAATGACTAAAAGGAAAGTTTCTTCTCGGCTTCCACCCTGACAATCAATACAGCTACATACATCTAAGGAAAAACCATGGTGGTTAAATACCTTCTTCTGAATCTCTAAAGACTGTCACTGACATCTATTCCTTGCTCATACTCTTTCACTCCCAGTGGCCAGAGACATTAACTTTTTCATGGAGGAGGTGTCAGGCCATGGCCCCCGGCACGAATCACTGGCCACATGATTCAAGCGTGTGCTATAAGAAACAGAATTTTAGCATCCTGAAACTCCAGTCTTAAAGCACTGAATGAGGAAACCTGTTGTGCTAGTGTGTTGATTAGTTGATTAGAGACATCAATACTTTCACATTCATTTTCAAAAACGGTAAAGGCTGGGGGAGGGGGTGGGTAAAACAGTAAAATATTATCTTTCCCACTTTTACCTTTTATACAGAAAAATAGGCACAAAAATAGGCACACTGGCCTTTCATTGTTAGTTTTACTAGAATGTCTGCTGAACAACACAATGCACATGCATGCAGGTAAACATAAACACACATGCACACACAATACTGAACTTTGTGTTGGCAGCCACACTGTGGTAACCCATGTCCCCTGGGCAGCAATCAGCTATGAAGGAACAGGAAAAAGTTAGTGCAATGATTAACTAGCCTGGTGGGCTATTATTCATGACAAGTAGAGCAGCAGCAGTGCAGGCTGCAATGCTGGTCGCCTCTCCCTCTGGAATGCTGCTGGATGCCTGGAATCAAACTCAGCATAGAAAAACCAGCAAATGTAATGTCAACATAAGACAGAAGCTGAATTTCCCCTCCTGGAGTTTGCACATAAGGAAGACATGCAGGAGCAGAGATTTTCTGTTAAGCTTGACGTTGAAAGAACATGACAGATTCCAGTATCACCATTTATCAAATATGTATGCATAGGTTTTGCTAAGATTAATAAGGTTACTGGTATCAACTATAGGCAATTATTCCGTACACAGCAGGAAAGAAACAACTCTAATGCCCACTGGCAAGTATCAATGCTGATAGCTGCAGCCATGGTGTTAGTACTGGAGCAGATGGTAAAAGTGCATCCATTTAGGTGAAAGACTAAACCATGAGTATCCCTATAGCCAGTCAGGGAAAAATCAAAGTCATCATGGCTGTCCTCCCTCCTTTGGTGCTTTTACCCTGCAGTCCCCAGCAAGCTACCAAAATTATTTCAAAATTCTTCCAAATCTTTCAAGTTCTTTTAAAGCTTGGGACCAGTACTGTTTAGTATCTTCATCAATGACGTAGACAGTGGGATTGAGTGCGCCCTCAGCAAGCTTGCAGATGACACCAAGCTGAGTGGTGCAGTTGACACACCTGAGGGACGGGATGCCATCCAAAGGGACCTGGGCAAGCTTGAGAATCGGGCTCATGTGAACCTCATGAGGTTCAACAAGGCCAAGTGCAAGGCCCTGCACCTGGGTTGGGGCAAACCCCAGTATCAGTACAGGCTGGGGGATGGAGGGATTGAAAGCAGCCCTGCCGAGAAGGAGTTGGCAGTGCTGGTGGATGAAAAGCTGGACATGAGCCGGCAATGTGCGCTTGCAGCCCGGAAGGCCAACTGTATCCTGGGCTGCATCCAAAGAAGTGTGGCCAGCAGGTCGAGGGAGGTGACTTGACCCTCTGCTCCACTCTGGTGAGACCCCACCTGGAGTCCTGCATCCAGCTCTGGAGCCCTCAGCACAGCAAAGACATGGACCTGTTGCAGCCCACAGGAGGGCCACAAAAATGACCAGAGGGATGGAACCCCTCTCCTATGAGGACAGGCTGAGAGAGTTGGTGTTTTTCAGCCTGGAGAAGAGAAGGCTCTGCGGAGACCTTATTGCGGCCTTTTGGTACTTAAAGGGGGCTTCTAAGAAAGATGGCAACAGACCTTTTAGCAGGACCTGTTGTGATAGGACAAGGGGTAATGGTTTTAAACTAAAAGAGGGTCAATTTAGACTAGATCTAAGGAAGACATTTCTCACAATGAGGGTGGTGAAACCCTGGCACAGGTTGCCCAGAGAGGTGGTAGATGCCCCATCCCTGGGAACATTCCAGGTCAGGTTGGACGGGGCTCTGAGCAACCTGATCTAGTTGAAGATGTCCCTGCTCACTGCAGGGGGGTTGGACTAGATGGCCTTTCAAGGTCCCTTCCAACCCAAACTATTCTATGATTCTATGAAAGCTGTGCATTAAAGGTGAACATACTGCACTACGCACTGTATCTCTCTTGGTGCTACCTCAGTCGCATTTTGCAGAGGCAATACACTACTGCCTGGCCTTCAGCTTAAAAGACCAAATTCCATCTGATTTTTTGTAGCTTTCAATGATTTAACTTCATCAGCCATGGCAGAAATGACAAAGATTCAGTTTTATTTTTTATTTTCCCCACAAAAGCATTTGCTGCTTATTTAAGAAGACCTTGAAAGAAACTATTTAGCAAAATAAAAGAAAATTCCTTCTTTCAGTAAGTTCACTTTCCTTCTGAAAGGCTTTGCTCTGTGTGTGGATTATTCATTTACTTTAATTATTTTGAAGTGCCTCTGTTTGACTGGGTAGGAGTTAAGTACCCACAACACCAAACTAGGCCCTAGAATTAGTTTTAAACAAAATGTTCTGCAGTGGCCTAAATCTGCACAAGTCATGAGTATTTTGGAAGTCCTTTTCCACAAAGAGTACTTCTGGGGACCCTGAAAGCTATGGGACCCAGGTCCATGAGCATATATTATGGGATTTGCACTGTATGGACAGGTCATATTTTTCTAATCATGAACACGTACAAATCCTTTTGCTCATTTTGTAGGAAAACAAGAATGTTGCTTTTATTTAAATGTGGAAAACAAAATCCCACCTGGAAGAGGCTGGTACCAACTAATGCAACTGGTGAGAAATTTTTATCTGTCATACAGGAGGATTGATTAGGATACAATGACCAAGTGATATCAGAGAATGCAGAGAGCCAGAACAACATACACAACTAGGCTTCTAATCAAAACCAAATAACAGTCTTTCATAATCGCTCTCATCACAGCACTCTCTCTCACACAACACATATACTCATGCACAGATATAGGAATATTTAAGTTGTTACCCCTTGTTAAATGTTTTCAGCCCAGGTATCTTCCTGGTTAATAGGTATACACACTAAAAACAACATGAAGAAAACAAGCCAAACAAGCCCTAGGAAAACTTCAGATGGAAGAGTCTGGACATGGTTATGTGCACACATTCACAGAAAGAATAGGAGGAATCTAATCTGAGGAAATACACCGGATTATCACTTTATAGGCAGTGGGCACTGACTTGAACAAGGATTAAAAAATAAACACATCAAACATTAAATCCCAAGCTGTATTTTCAGTGACACCCTTTCTCCCATGACTGTATGTACACTTAAAATCAAAACACCAGCATCTAAACATCCACAGCCTGGAGGAATTTCAGTTCTCAATCTCAAGCTATTGTCCAAACTTTCCGCTGTATCCACAGGCTTCTAACTACCACATTCTGATTTAAGGACACAAATGCAATAAAACTAAAACCAAAGAGAGAGAAACCAGTTGGTGTGATGTAGGCATCTGGAAATCCAGAAGATACAAAATGAGATTTACCAGAGAAGGTAAGTCTCCCCACTTTCAATTTGCATTCCTGTGCTTTGCGCGTACTTCCATATAAATTTATAGCTCCTCTGCACTGTTGCCCATAGTTACACCCAGTATTTACAGGTAAGCCTGCAACACTATTCCTCTGCTGAGGTAAATGAGAAAGGAAGGAAAATAGGATGAAGGAAAGCAGGAAAACAATTCTGCACTTACTCGTCTGCAGTTGGTGGTTTTATCTTAGAAATAGTTACTGTAAAATACAAGTTGTTGTTGAGGTTTGATTTAAAAATCTCTGTCAGTTTTGACATTCAGGTGAAAGTATTGCTGCTGACTCCAGAACAATTTGCATATCTTATCACTAAATAAAATGTCTGAGGTGTGCACCAATCTGATGAAATTATAAACAAGAGTCCACACAAGCCCACATGCCTTCCTGTTTGATTTCTGTCTTGTTCACTCCTCTATAATAAATTATATGATCATCTCATTCTAGCTGGAGGTTTAACTGTGCATGTAAAAAGGAAAATGATAGCAGCCTATTCTTTTTCACACTTTACAGCTGAGAACCTGACAAAATTGTGGATTTTGGGAATAAGCAGAAAAGCTTATTTTGTTACCATCTACCTCCTCTTTAATTGCCATAGAATTGGTGGAAAATCCCATGTATTTATGTACTTTTGAAAATAATTGCCCACACTGAAAATAAATGAATAAATGAAACTACACCTCTTTTACTATAAAGGCTAATATACATGCTTAACTTTATGTCCTGCAATTAATCTCATCTACTTCAACAGCATTACTCATAATGCTGTAAGTGAAATACATGTGTAAATCCTTGCAGAATCATGGCCTGAATTGCCAACAACGTTATATGGCACAATTAAATGCCTAGGCCTAGAATGGCTCTTCAGAAAGATTAGGGATAAAAAACCTTTAGGCATAATAAGTAACAAATTCTATTCCAGGGAGTGGCTATGGGAGAAATGGTCCTGAGGGAGTCACCTTCCCTTGGGAAGGGAAACTCACCTGTCACCAGATCCTTCCAGTAATTCACCTTCTTCCTCTACAGGTTATCACCTTCGCTTACCACTCCTTTCTCACTCACCAAATACCATTCTCCCTCTCCACACATCCTGCTGCTGCTGCTATGTGACAGGGGAGACAGGAGATGCATCTTACTCCTCCTAATTCTTTTGTGCAGTGAAGTAGGATGAGACCACAGTCTGGTCCTTATATTAACTAGCATAGTAATAAACAGCTCACGTGCTAATTAACAGAGCTGAGTGCACAACTAAATGATTTCATCAACTTTGCTTATTAACCTGTTGCTGAGCTGTTCACATGCTAGTGTCTCACTGAAAACTATTTGCCCAGTAAACTCTATGGACAATCCTTAACCTATTAGTGGAGTTCGTTACAAGAAACTGCTGCTCAAAACATATAGAAATTGGATACCTAAATTGCCTATCTCCATCTCCTGATGGGTAGCTTACCATCTGGTTTCTTCTGCAAATACTCGCAAATACTACATCAGAAGTTACTCTCTGTACGTTATCTAGTTTTTGACTAAAATCCACAGCTTCCACAAACATTTCCACTTGCAAATTAACTCAGAAATATTAACTGAAATTCCAGGAAAACAAAGTCAATCCCTTAAAAGTTCAAATGACTATTTGTCACAAACATTTCACCTCTACTAATGAACTGCAAAAATGAATGATAGAAAATGCAAAACTGTATTATGTTTAGCAGTTAACATTTTAATAAGGAGGAGATTAGCAATTTTTAATACCTCCAGTGCTTTGTTATATACAGTAGCACAATAACTGAATATTTTAATTGCTAATTATTTAGACCTCATTCAGTTCTCACTCAGGCAAAACTCCCATTGAGGGACTCTTGCCTGAGAAAAGAGCTACAGTATTTGTCTTACTGTAATTTGAAAAAACTTTATATATCATAAAAACTGTCAAGTTATAGTGAGGCAAAAATCATTAAATCCACAGCAATATTAAACCCTACTGAAAGTCCCACTGACTCTTAACACCAATGTTTTCATATTAAGTAAAATAGATAATTGCAGTTTACCAGTTGTAACTTACCTGTGTAATTTATGCCCAGATATGCTGGTGCTCTTAGAGGTCTAATAATGTTTTGAGTCTTCTTACCGTATCCCTGCTTTTCTCCTGTGGGAAATCTCAGTTCAAATGTGATAAGGAAATAGCATTTCCAAACAATTACAACATCGACACCTTCAGAAACCCAAAAACTAGCATTTGGTGTTACCTTTTGACTTCGGACTCCAAAAGGGTTAAGAGCAGCTCTCAACACTTCGTTCTTATGCTGCTGTAAAGAAAAGAAATGCTTATGTTCAGGGGTTTGCACACACAACACCTTGAGTTTTCATAACAGTCAAATAGCTAACATTCAGTGGGGGAAGTGGGTGGAACGCTGCATATGTATAAACATATAGCTTTCTGAAGGAAGACAAAACAAAGCCCTACACATTCAAATTTAGTACACAGGTGACAAACAAATAAGCTAAATGTAGAAGTATCTGAAATGTCATGTTACACTCATCCTTCAGAGAGAAAAGTTACACAACTGAACACCAAATTAATAGAGAGCAATTTCTAAGGCTCCATGCTTATTAAAAAAGCCTGGGGAAAAAAAAAAAAGCCACTGTTAAAAGCCACTGGAAAAACTCTCAGTTTTTCCATTAAGTGTAGTTTCATACCTGTTAGAGATAAAAACAAATGGGTGTCACAACCGAAGTTTTGCCAGTTACGTTTCCACTCAGATGCATTTGGCGAAAAAGTTACAGGTAAGTATTCTAACAGGTCAAGAGTTGAAGAGGTTCTGTGAATTTTTTTGAATGAAAAATTGTGTACAAAATCTTCACATCTTTCCATTCTAAATGGCTTTATTGACTAAAATGTTCACAAAAACTCTCTATAGGCTGCATTTTGAAAAAAGCACTAAAAGCAGACATAGTACCATATACCACTAATTACCAGAATGTTCAGAACTGGCTGCCAAACAGCTAAGGAAAGAGTAAGTATTTTGAAGTCTGAAAATAAGACTTGAGCAGTCTCCTTCCACCAATTCAGAACATGTTTTAGGGACCTGATTGGCATAATTTCCAGCTCCTGACATGAGAGGTTCATTTAGACTACTGTGCCTAAATGCACTCCATCCAGGCACCTCGCTTCCTCGCAGGAGCAGCAAGATCCCTTCATTGCCCCCAAGCACTGACCTTCCACCTAAGAACCTGTGTCCAAAGCTAATACCAGCTTGAGTACAGCAGGACTGGGCTAACTAAGCCTACTGGTATTCTTTAATCTTTCGCTAGTGAGGGGTTTTCAAAGCTAGCCACAAGGCATTTTAATCATTGAGATTTTGACCCCTTTGCCATACTGCAGAACAGATTCAATTGCACTTATTTGCTACAGTCCTGTCTCCTCAAAGCGCAGATGATTTTTTTAATCTGTTAACACATCTGTTAAAAGTAATCTGTTAACAGGAAAAAAAAAAACTTCTTTTTGGAGCACCCTTGCTTACTTAGAAAGAAAGGACACAGAGTGTTGCTTTCTCGAATAAAGATGATGTAACGCCCGCAGACTTTCAGGCTCGGCGTTTCCAATCCTGACTTCCCACCAGTTCCTGGCTACTACTGGGATGCTTCTGTTGCTTTCTCGGAGACACGCTCGCCATTTCTTTTCACATCTGCAGCCTTCCTCTTGTTTTTTGGGTGCTTTCTACCTCTGATCATCACAATCCAACGATGCCCCGGGCTCAGCATTCGCGGCAATTTCCCTATGGCAATCCCCCAGCCTACGTGGGTCAGTCCTGAGCGTACGCAGCGTAGTCTGTTCGATGGTGGCTTCCGCCGTTTTCAGGGAAGAAAGTTTATTTTGCTTGAACTAAGGCTGTGTAGCATGTGCTTCAGCTTTCATGAGGTCTGCAGTTGCCTGGATAGACACGCTGGATGGCAGCTGTTAGCACTTTCCAACATCACACAGCCACGGTCTGGAATAGTCTGTCAGTTCCGCACAGACAATGAATAAAGCAAAACAGAAGGCCTAAAATATTGAGTAATGAGGATAGGATTTTGACCTTTAAATGCTGTTAGATGTATTGCACGAGGATGTTAGATTTAACCGGTAGTATTAGGAATGACACTGTGCTGTTTGCCTAACATCTACCTCACCTAACAACTGAACCTCTCTGTACTTGCTGGCGCACTACGTGCCGCAGCGAGGCGGCCCTGCTGAGCGAGCCCAGTAAGAGAGGGTGGCACTGGGGAACCTGGAGGAGACGAAAAGTGGGAAGAAGCATGGGGAAAACTGATCCCAACGTGAAAGAAACCATTTTCTATTTCAAACCCACTGATCAGTCAGACCCGTGGTGATGCTTAGACGTTCTCTCCTCAAGCTCTGCAAAGGATTAAATCCAAGTCAAAAGTCTCAGTTTCCCTTCTCCGGTCTATTGACATTTGAAATGTTGTACAACTGCCCATGATGTACACAGCCATTCTCTTGTCAGTTGTGATTCTTGCCAGAAAGTGCTAAACAAGTTTGTGTAACTGTTACAGTTACGTATCTTTATTTTCACAATCATTAATCAATCCTTTCCAAATGTTTGCTGAGTTTCATTAGCGGCAACACTTCTGCCACGTAGTTTTTAAAACTATTTTTATATGTTTATATATTTTTAAATTAACCAAGCCTTATACTTCAGATGGTCATTTGTTGGACCAAGGCAAAATACATTTTGTTTTCAATTCCAACCTCCATGTTTACATTTCGTTGCTTCATTTGGATCAAGAGCTTATTGGTGATTTGTATGCTACAGTATCAAGTAATACCCTGGAAATCTGTTGCATCCATATGACATCAATGAAGTGAAAAACTATGCCTGTAGCTCAGGAAACTACTTTTGGTCCAAACTACTTTTGTCCACTTGAATGTTAATTGCCATGTGCTAAGCAAAAGCGAATACTTCACTGCGTAGGCTGACAATAGGCTTACTGACCTAAAAGTCAGAAAATATATCACAATACTCAGAGGGACTGCAGGTAGATCATGGTAATTTCCTAGAAAAATTTGCTTTCAAGGATGAAGTAAATTAGTTAGACTCATTAATTCTGGGTTTTAAAATATCTAACCAGAACGAGATCTACCACAAAAATAAACATAAAAATGGACAATTTAAACAGTGCTAAATTAAAAATGCCTCTTCTGCTATGCCAGTTGCTTTGTACAGTAACAACAGCATACTGTACTGCTGTTCACACGTAAACAAGAAAGAACTATACATACTTCTTCATCTTCTTATGCTAATGCCTTATAAGCTGCATGGCCTTCTGACATTTGCTACTAATGAAAAAAATCCTATTCAGTGAACTATCATCAGATTAAGTGAAATTGAGATAAATACATTCCATTCAAAAATATGTAAAGAACATGTCAATCTTGTTTACATTTTCTCTCAAGGTTATGGAGCTTTCATCAAGCGGGGGAGAAAATATTATATAGGATAAGAACTGTGAGGACTTTTTAAGACTCTATATCCAAAGAACAAAATGCAAAGAATAAGATAAATTATATTAGCATTACTCCAGTTCAATTCTTTCCAAAAACAGTCATCATACACACAAACTAAACTCTGGTAGCAAGTGGATGAAAGGAATCACTGTTGATTAATGCTAAGAATATAGGAGCCAAAAGGGTTTCAGACAATGATTCACTGTGAGACTACCAGTAAATCTCTTGGTCTCTTGAGATTCCAGTGAACCTGGCACAAACATTGAGTAAAGTATGTCCTTAGCAATGCATCACAGCAATGCTCTTTTAAAAAAAAAGACTTGTGTGTGAATTTAATGCTTATGGAAAAGTCTAATCTGGCAGGCTTAGAGACTGAAATCCTCTCATTTCCAGGGCAGTACTTCTAGCAACAGAACACATTGACTGACACAGGCTCATCACTACCCCTCAGCCTTGAACTGAGGTACCACATTGAGTGGTCAGGTTTTGTGGCTGGTTCAGTCGCTTTCATTGGACTTAAAACCACAGACCACTTACTATTGACCATAGTAATGTTTTTGGCGATACGGCCTTCTGTCCACTGAGAACTAGAGTTGAGATCTCTTTAACCTGTTTCAAGAGACAAGCTTGTCTGTCTGGAGGGAAAAAAAAAAAAGGAATAAATCAAAAGACTAACATTAAACCCCATCATAAAGACAGATTCTGAAGAATTTCTGAAGACAACTGACCAAAGCAGACCACTGACCTGGCCTGCAAGTGTAAGATAATGAACTGAATATGAACTGGCTTTTTTGCAGGAAAGGAAGATTTGTACATGTACAGAAAAAAATTAAAGAACCAACAGTGTTACAGTACCATGCTTAATGCAAGAAAAGGTCTTTCCTGAAAGACTTTAAAGTTGCCTGTGCACTTCTACATTCTATTTGAAAAGGACTATCTGCCCATATTTATCTCCGTGGAAGGTTTGGATGAACTCTCTAGGCCCAGGACAAAATAACCTTTGAAGGCAACAGTCATGTGATGGAGAAACTGGAACATCTGTAACAACATCTGCCAGGTTAACCTCCTTTTAACTTTATGTAGTATAATTTTACTTAAAACAGAAATCGTCACCTGGAACATGAGAAGCAAATGGCATTTTTAATATTAGAGGTACTTGCAACTAGCCTACCAGTGCAGACAGTGAATTAAAACATGTCATGGTAACAGATGAAGACTTCAATTGTCATAAAAATCAGGCTATTAATTCTCACATAAACAGCCTTTTTAAATCTTTGATTTTTAATATACAGTCCAAAGATCACTCTCACATTTCAGCAGCTTTTGTCTTTTAATGCCAATCATTTCAACTGACTTTTCTCACTACCCTGTGCTTTCTCTCCCCTTTGGAAAAGGTGAGTGAAAATATCAAATGGTACCTTACTCTGCCAAGACCAAAGGAACAGTTCAAACGTTCAAAAAAATTAGGCAATGACTTTGCTTAAGGCAGTGAGGGAATGTGATTAGCAATGGGGTAGATCGCTGCGCAGCAGGAGAGGGGAAAAAAAAACGCCGAACTCAAATCTCTTCTCATTCTCTGTTTCAGTCTACGCTTAGGTCTAGACTATGTAAACAGTAACCGAAAATTACTGGATGGCAAACACAAAATTATTTTGCTGCTTATTGTGGTTCTTTTGTCAAGTGAGAGACACTGAGGTTCAAGGGGAAGCTGAGAAACCGTTGGCCCGTTCGTTACCACAGAAAGCACAGATGCCCTGACTGATCCACTTGGACTGAACGATCACCTGCCGCAGGATGCCAGCTCACAATGGACGCATCTAAACGTGTCTGTGAGAGCGGCTCACGCCGCTGTTGGCCGCTCTGTACCTTCTCAAATGACAAGGAAGATTTTAGACTTTACAGCCGTCAGCTTACAACCTTTCACCAGACTGTAACTCGCTCACACAACAAGAAAACAGATATACGATGTGTCTGTTACCTTATTTTTTTCCTTCAAATTTCTGTTCTATTTCTGAAACAGAATAAGGCTGAAACTTTCCTTTGACCAAGAGGAACCAAATGTCACCTCATAAGAAAGACAGACTCCTTTATCCCTGGTCACCAACACCACAAAGTAGGAATCAAAGGTGCTGCTCTTGACCGAAAAAATCATTATCACCTTTAAAATTTAATTCCCTCAAAGCACTAGAGACTAGTCTGGGGGAACACAGAAGGGAAGCGAGAGATGACAGTTCTCCATTCTCTCCAGAGACTACGCGTCCCTACAGATTTTGCGTCCCGTGCAACGCTTAACTGCTTGATGCCTTTTCTCTCATGATCTCTTCTTTGGCAGAAACTTCTTCAAATTTAAAAATCAGAACATGAGCCAAGTAAATGAAAATAAATAAATAAAGCTCAATGTCTATAAAAAGTACACAGACTAACCTGCTTAATTATTAACAGGTGAACACAAAAAAATCTGAATTATTTACTTAATCTTTTTCAGCTACAAACCTCAGACTTTTAGAGCATGAAATACGTGTTTTATTTTAGGACACAAAACAGATATTTTATAAGGCTGTGGACTTTCATTTTTTTGAGGTGGTGCTGTTTTGAAGACTACCCATTTCTTATTAACTCCAAAATACCTTCCTCTCACTGAACCCTGGTGGAATTTTAAATACTGAAATAAAACTTTTAGTATAAAGATCCTGTATTCACGTGTTTGCTAGTAAATGAGTCGGCTGCTTCTGACTTGCAACTGAGCGAAAACAAGATTCCTGGGAGGCATATGCACCCTCTCCTGTTTCTGTACATCTGCTAGGAAGACGCTAGACTCAGAGGGAGAACCTGGTGAAGAGAGAAATTCTACAATGAAGGATAAAATAGTCCCAGAAACAATCCTTTTTTTTTTTTTACTGAATAAGGCTACCCTGCTGAAGTAAACCCTGCCTGTGCTGCAAATAAAAGTGGTCAGTGCCACAGGTCCCTGGTGATCTGACAAGGTGCTGTTCCAGGCCTGACCTCCGGCTGAGTCCATCTTTATGTTCTTCCTCCTTCCAAGAGATCGTTCTGCCTAAGTCAGGGCTGATCTCACACAGCCTTCCCCAGTGATATGCTCAAAACGAGGGAAGTTCCAAGTTCCTTGCTGGATAAAACAGCGATGCTTCTGTACCTGCTGACGTTAGCACATACCCTTTGAAGCCGCCAGCATTCAGTAGTGTAAAACAATGCCACCTCCTCCTCAGTAACCATCATTACCATCCAGAAAAAAACCTACATCATCATCATCATCATCACAGAAATGCGGTTGCGAATCTCAGATAATTTTTCTTAACTAGCTTTTCTTTGGAAATGATTCTGCAATATTGCTTTTAAAGCCCAAGATCAATAAAGACATATGCATATAGACTGAAGGTGTGCATGTGAGACGTGCCACTAAAAATCTATTCTAAAGTTTCACATACAAGCAGAAGTCTTCACAAGACAGTTAACGATAATATCTAAGAAGGTATTGACATACTACTATACCCACATCATTTCTGCAAACCTGTTTAAATGTGACATCTGATAACATATTTATTAATCTACTCTTAATTGCTATAATGAGTCAACATAATTTGAGTTTTTTCCTGGTTTTAGATTTAACAATATTGTCAATATTTATATACCATACTTTTTTTGGCTACCGAAGCCTTCCAAAGGTGCAATTCAGGAGATGAGACAGTTAATCACAGCCCGGCTTAGCCTCTAATTTAGGTGGCCTACTTACGTTAGCAACATTTTATTAGCAAGTTATGCTGTATATTTAATATTTAGTACACTGTGTGAAAATGGTTTACTGTGTACTGCTCACATAAATGACTTACAGATTCTGTTTGACACATAGAGAACAGTGTATAACTAATACATATATTTCCAAGTATACCTAATGCTACAGAAAATAAGGATAAACAGAAGACACGCAGAGAAAACACTAAAACGTATCTGATGATGGAGTTAAAGCCTAGCTTATACATACTTTGGTAGACCGAAGAGACAGAATTAGGGATATATGCACAATGCCCATCCCTCCCTTAACTTCTGATTTCAAATCTTCCCCTGGAAGCCTCAAAGACGTCTGGATGAAGGAGAAGGCGATTTTCTTAATTGCTGAAGTCACACAGTAGAGACAACTGCAACAAAGCATACAGCAAGTCCCCCAAGAACCTTTTGTATTTTACCAGACCCAAAAGACAAAGTAGGATCTTTCTTGAGTTTTGGAGTGCTTTCAGGACATTTTTCACAAGGCGGGTTAGTCAGCTATGTCCTCATGAATTATGCAGCCTTGCCAGTGTGCTCTTACACAATGCTAGCTGGAAGCCCCAGGGAAGGATGCCCAGTGCATATGAGCAGCAGGTGGTACCGAGGGAGAATCGCTCAGTCAAATTAGATCCAAGTTTTTCTGGAAGAGCTGGAGAGCAGCTCTGAGCAGGGATCCCAGTTATCTAGCTATAGCTATAGCCACTTTGGTTGTACTGATGCTCAGAAATTGCCGCTGGGAAGGAGATTTTGTCTCTAGCCCTTAGTTATGAGTAAAAGCACAGTGTTCTTCATGCTCCTCCTATTTACAAAGTGAATCAAAGCTACATCAGGAGGCATCTGGAAGGGCCGCACCCAAATTAGGCCTACATACATGGAAAGACCTGTAACCAGTCCTGATGCAGTTCTTACTACAGAAGAAGGGATTTAGCCTGTTGGCTTCAGCTAGACCCTTCTTAACTTTCAAATTTTTTGAGCCACTTCAGGTACAGGTGGCTCTTTCTACCACATACGCTTGAAACAAGTAGGTAGTGTAACCTTGCCGGGGGGAGAGCTTATACCTTAACCCTAACTCTAGCCCTTGATCTCTAACAAGAGCATCATTCACATTTATCAGAAATACGTTTTTCTGAGATCATCTGACTGGTAGGTATATCAGTATGAAGGAAGGATGATAACTTTCCAGGACAAGTTGTCTCCGCTTGCCTCTAAAGCCCGTGATACCCCAGTAGAGAAGGAAAAGTCCATCAAAAGGCAAGGAATCTTGTTTGTAATCAATTATGGTTTAGCTTTTTGTATTTCTTCTGCTGTGTAATTTGTCAATATATCTATAAATCCTTTTATAATGAGGTAGCTAAGACAGATGTTAAGACTTTAGTAAATACCAAACTTGTTTTCTGCAAAAATATATGATTTATAAAGCATTTTTTTTCTACCAGTGAAGCACTTTCAGTATTATTACAAAGGACTTTTACTGTTTATTACAATCCCTGACAAATATCAGTTCCAAAGTTTTTCTCAGTATCTTCAGCTGATGTTTTGTCAAGTGACATTCAAAACCATTTTTATTTTGAAAAACAAAAACAAAACAAAATTGAGCTTATTTCACATTCTTTTTATTCTCATACTTTACTGAGTTTTTCAAAATTATTCCAATGCATGTACAACACTTACGTGGCACACCCTAAAACGCCTCACAATAGAGAAATTAAGTTCACATTTCCTCTAGGAAAAAAAAACACAAAACAAAACAATCTACAAAACCTCTTAGAAAATTTATCTTTCCCCAGATATATTCAGTGGGGACATTAAAAATTCAATAGTTGCCACTCTGCAATGGCTTCTGGACACAAAACAGTTCCTTCATGCTGCAATACGTTCCTCTAGTCTAAACATAAAGGGAATGAGAAGAAATGTACACATTTGAAACAGTACTAAATATGACACCCACAATACAGCTCCGATCCTGACTTCATTTTTTCCCTTTTTTTCCCCTATAATTTCTGTTTTTCGTAACAGATACAGTATTTATTTTTTGTAATGATTAATATGTAAAAATCGGTACATAGAAACTAAGTAACAAGAATGGGTCTAATTAAAAATGGATATTATTACAAAAATAACTATTATATTAATCAATTTGAAGACTGAGATATTCAGATCAGTAGGACATTTTTAGTTCTAACATTCATCCTGCTTTAAAGACATGAGGACAGTTGATTTAGTAAAAACCTTAGCTGATATACATCGACATATGGTATTTGGATTAAAACCATGTTGGGAGCTATATTGCAAGCTAGTAGATATCTCCATTACAGGAACACCTCATATTTTATAGAACAAATACAAAGTTTGTACAGATTAAGATCTGAAGGAAACAATCCAAAAGGGACGCTATAATTTTAGCTGAAAATTCACCAGCAAAAGTAAATGGATCGTTGTGGATCAAACTAACTTTTCTTGTAAACTTAACAAACACAATGAAGTTCAAGGATGAATTTAACTGACTGCTTATCACACAGTAGAGTTTTTAAATTAAGAACACTTTAGTACAAATACTTCATGTAGTAAAATCTGTTTCTTGAGGTGATACCCTTCAAAACATGCGATCCACTTGATACTACGTATATAACTGTTACCTATATTTTCCTCAAACTTGCACAAAATTACTTCCACTTTTCTTCCATTTCAATGGATTATCCAGGTTTTTGCCCTCTTATGTTAAATGAAACTAAACAAAGCTTTTGAAATGTATCATATAATACAAAACTATGTTTTTGGGTAATAAATTATTTATATCGCAGTAGAGTTTAGAGATTGCAGTGAGATTAATGTATAAGGCACTGCAGTGACACAGACTGGGAGACAGTCGTCACTTGAAAAAACTTTGCGGACACATGAGCCAAAGAGTGAAAGAGCAGGAGCTACTTTTTCAGATGAGTTGGGACACACAGATTGGAGTTACTCAGGAAATCTGTGACAGCGTACAGTGCTGAACTTTTATCTCAAGTTACACTCCACTGCTTCAATAACAAAGCCTTCCTTCCTCTATTAATTAATGTAAAGCCCACTCCAGAAAACCCCATATTACATCTGCCCCATTAACTTAGCAATTCCAAACATCATGCTACTTTGCATTTGAGTAACTCTAGCATCAAGAATCCCAAAGCACTAAAGCAAAACCAAATACAACTAGATTATCCTTCCTTTGCAAGTAGTAAAATGAAAACATAGAGGCATTGAGGGTAAAAGTCACCTCACCTAACTTTGGCCATCTAAAAGACACTGTTGCCTAGGCTGCTCCTTTCACCATTGGAACGAGGTGAGCATCTTGAGAGGGTGATTCCTTCTCTTCTAGATACATGGCTAAGTTGTTGCGCCAGGGGAGGTTTACATTGCGCCAGGGGAGGGTTAGGTTAGATATTAGGAAAAATTTCTTCACCAAGGGAGCGGTCAAGCATTGGAACAGGCTGCCCAGGGAGGTGGTGGAGTCACCATTACTGGAAGTGTTCAAAAAACGTGTGGACGGGGCGCTTTGGGACATGGTTTAGTGGGCATGGTGGTGTTGGGTTAATGGTTGGACTTGATGATCTTGAAGGTCTTTTCCAACCTTAGTGATTCTGTCTGTGATTCTGTTAATGACCAGAGAAGGCTCTCCCTTTCTTCTGCCTATTCCTTCTACCTAGCCTAGATGCCTAGACTAAATGCCTCACGTTTAGATGAGTGAGCTATATATGCCTATCCTGTCACAAAGTAGATCTCTCTTCAGTGTTCCCTTGATACCTTTTCCAAGAGGCAAAACGGTGATCAGCCAAGGTCTGTATGTGCTGACTAGTCAGCACACAGATGCAGAAAGTTAGGTGCATACTGCTAGACCTATTAACGTACTGACAAATGAGACAAATTTGAATTCATTGTTTCTTAGTGTCCAGGTAGCCCTAACAGTTGACCACCATTTCCTGAGCTGCTGGCAAACCAAACAAATGGCTGCTAAGTTGCTAGGTCTAGCTGAGATTTATGCTGTTTTTAGCTCAGAATGGAAGCCCAGCAGGAATACTCAAGGTGGTGTCACAATAAAAATAATGGTTATAAATAAAACTCACATCAAGATGAGATTTTTTCCAAGAAAGGTGATAAAAGTCTGCTATCAGACTTTGATCACAAGTCCTACTATTCAGAAAAGGAAATACCTCTGAATCCCAGTGAAAATTAATCTGTCTGTGGCTGAAGTAACTTTTTAAAAACAGAAATGCTTATACCGTTTTCTCTGTCAACCCAGAGATCAGACTTGGGTGTCCAAAAATGCTTGACTTTTCTATGCAGATTTGCACACATCAGAAAAATCTGGCACTGTACTACATGAAGTAACTGTGAAGTGGCATTTCAAATTAGCTCTTCCAAAGTGACACAAAATGAAAGTGATGCCTCTTCCAACATTAAAACAGGTAACAGGAATGAAAGACATTGTCTTGTCTCCCCCTTTACGAAAGAATGACTTAGACCAACAGCTTCCATTCTATGCATAGAAAGTAAAGTAATGTGTTTCAGTGTTTTTGCCATATAAAACCTGGGAAGGAGTTTTCCAAAGAAATCACAGGATACCAATGGAGTCACAGGAAAAAAGACCAGCACTTTCACTCAATCTCTTTGCAAGTCCTAAAGGGAATGAGAAAACAACAGCACCTCAAGACTCAGATTTTGCAAGTTTGAGTTTCTCTTCTTTCTTCAGTTACAGGCAAAAAGCACCCACTAGGTACATGTAAAAGCACTAAAGTCTTGCTTTAAACCAACGCACAGCTGTGTCACGAATGAGCCTGAATCGTACGTGCTTATCGCAAGCCCAGCAGCTAGCACCCGGCCAACAGCTAGAAACACCGCTACCGCGCGCACACTGCCCAGTTTTCACAAGTCGCTCTGTCTAAAATCAAAGTAATATGCTAACAGTTCCCCAACCACTATTTGTATCACTATTATAAATGGTTATCTGTTATCAGCAGAGAAGAATCGATACTTAATGCAGTAGCTAAAGACCAGCTCTCACTGCTTGTCGGCTGAGGGGAGAGAAGGGAGAGGGACGCCGTGGAGCAGGACTACGACCGCAGACCCCGCCGCCAGGAAGCACAGCAGCAATGAGCAGCCAACCAGCTCATTTAACAAAGAGCAGAAGGATCTTCCAGGGCCAAAGTAGTGGAACGGCCTTTCCTAGGAATAAATTTGCATTGCAGATCTTACCACCTTCTTCCATACATGCACAACTTATTGGACCTGCCCCTTCCAAAGAGAGCTATGCTCAACTAACAAGACCTATCAAAAAACAACAGTGGCCTTGACTCTTTCTCCAGGTAACAGGGTAAGAAAACACATAGAAAAGCCTCCTGTTAACTCAGTGACGAGTATACCCATATGCTAATAATGCTAACGCTAATAATTCCTACTTTAGGTACTAACCTGTCAATAACACTTTTGGACAATTTTTTTAAGGGCATGAAAGTAATCAATACTTTGTCAGAGTAATATCTTCATATCCATCTACTACCGCTAACTTTCCAAACCAGAGCAACCAACATTATGCATAGGAATTAGACTGATTTGTTAATGTTTATTTTTATGGGGAGGAAAAAGAGTATCTTAACTCTGAACTTTCCACTTTTGTTAATGATTAAAAAGTTATTTAAATATTAACTTTATTAAATTAATAATTTATATGACACTCCTAAAATTTACTTACAACACATACTAGCCAAATCTGTTTGTTGGTTTGGGCACAGGTAAATGGAGTGGGTGAAATATTCAGACAAAACAAAACAGTTTCCAATAGAAGGATATGGACCACGCTCTATCTATCTGAGAATAACATCTATTATTTAGTGTGGAGCAAATATGTTCAGAGGCTAAATGGTCTCTTCCGAATGACAGAGGGATTTTTTTTTCCTCTTTTTGTTTAGTACAAGATGCCCCTGATAGACCCAAATAGCTCTATTTAAAAGGCAACCTTTATTAGGTAATTTTTAAAACAGGAATTACAGTATGTACTAGCAAAAACTGCTCAGCTGTTTACTTACTGATTCTTTACAGAGGCCAATTATTTTACCAACGGACAAGATGAAATCTGTTACAAAAATATGGGACTTCTATGTTAAATCCCATTTATAGAGAGAGTTATTTTGTTTCTAGGTCTGGACACCTGAAAAAAAGGGACAATAAACTGAAGACTGTGTCATATCTCAACAAGAATAACTGGTGCCCCAAACACTTTCCATCACAAATCTCACTGGCACGATTCCTACTTTACAAGTGAGAAAAACCTATCTGAAAAACTAGTTAGGGTAAGATAAAGAACAGAAGAAAATAAAAGGCTTCCTAACTTCCAGTCTTGTGCTTAGATGATTACATTACTGTTTCTGACCCAGAGATATCACATCTTCTCATAAAAAAAAAAATCCTGCATTTTAATCTCTCTCCTGCACATCCACCTGTGCATCCATGTTTGTGTAATCCACTATCACGACTAAAATAATTTATCAAGTAGGTATCACGGCCATTCAAATCTGAGAGTGCAAAATTTCAGTCCTTACAATATTGAGTTTATCTGTGTAAGCCCCTTAAAACATTAGGCATTTCTGTTCAGCAGAGTCCCTCCAATGCATACACTTACATAACCCTCCCTGTGATACCACAAGCAGCACTTTCCAGTTACGTAGAGCCCCGGCAATTGAAAATAAGTCAAGAGTTAACAGCAGAATGTTGTCAAGAAAAAAGCCTAACTTATGAACATGTTCAGACTGCCATTGCCCAAAAATCTGAGTAATGTTCCAGATATGTTATGTTAATCTGTTACACAAGATTGTCTGTAATGTGAGTATTTTTTAAGGAGTACTGAGGGTGGTGTTGGGGGCTGGATGAAGGCAAGTGGCCAAAGTTATTACTGAATTAAAGAGGATTATTTTAATTATTATTGGACTATTAACCCTCTGTGTGGTCCTATTTAGCCAGTTTCATTGTGTTTATGAGTAATATGATTTATAACCATTGTACTTTAAATTACTGTTGATCACCGAGCATTTGGGAATAAAAATAGATATGATTAGATGTGCAAAGCTCATTTGAATGCAGTTTTATGCATGGACTGGGTTTCTATCCACTAAAAAATAGCCCTTAATAATAAGATATCAAGCAAAACGCAGCGAGAAATGATATTTTATGTATAATATGTGATCTGTGTATTCTAGATACACCTCATAATGAACGTGACCAAATACTGAACACGAACTGAAGAACAAACCTTTTGTGTTGATGCAAAATTTGAGTGGCAGGAAAAAAACATAACAGAAGATAAGGGTTTTCATTCACAATGCAATGTAAATTAAAAAACCATGGATACAAAAGGGTAGAAACAAGAAAGGTAATATAACAAACTTACATTTCACCCTCCATCATTACAAGGATCAAAACAAGGGCATACATCTTCATTCTAGTCAGATGGCCACTATCATAATAAATTATAGTAGCTCGTATGAGAAATAAAAATATCAAGGACTCGGTTATGTTTTAAATTGAAACAAAGCAAACTATAGCAAAAAAGAAACGAAATAAACCAAAAAGTCTGTGGGTTTTTTTTTTTTTCAAACCAGGGGCAAAATATACATGGAAGTAAGGTATGTCTCTATTTATGCGATCAGTTTGCCTTCAACTTCCCTTGGAACAGCATGAAGCTCAGAGACTTTCTTTACCAAGCCTATTTTCACTCTAAATAGGTCTTGACGGTGCTGTAGCTGCAGAGCCAAAAAAAAACGAGGCCAAATTTTATGCGGTCATGCTAGCATGGTGGAAAAGCTTTTGTGAGGATTTGATGTTGTAACTGCATTTGTACATCTGGCCTCTCACAGACCTTAAAAGACTTAGACATCTATAGATACTTACACGGATTATTAAATGGCCTGTTAGTAGAAGAGGTGGATTCAGGACACTGCCACATTTGAATTCGGTATCTGCAACTGGACTCTGACATTTCATTTGGATACTTAAAGCATTAATGTTATTGTCTCCTGTAGACCTATATTAACAAGTTTGATGTAACAGATGGGAGTTTTTTCAAAAAAATGTAAACAGCTGATCTGAGAGACAGCACTTTCTATAGACAGACCTTACAGTGAAATATAGCACTCTACTGTTTATTCCAAACACATCATGGCACTGTAAGTAGACCACTTTATACAGTGAAGAAATAGAGTAAACATAAAAGGAACACACCTCAAGCATTTTTTCCCCACTTTCACTCATTAGAATAGAGCATTAAATAGAACATTCTCCCTCAAATTCTCCGTTTCTGACCTTTCTATCAAAAAAAAAAAAAAAAAAAAGGAAAATATTTCCCTCTACAAGACAAGGCAGAGAAATTGAACCAAATCTCACTGAGCCTTCTTGCAGGGCTTCTCATTGTGCATTTTCAACATCAGCACGTTTCTGATTTTTGATAATTGAAATATTAAGCTCATTTTAATATTATCTATTAAACTAAACCTTACTGATTGTCTGTAATGCTAATAGTTTCCTAAACACATATTTACAAACCTGCTCCTTAATAAACAAACTACTTCATAAATAAGAGAAGCACAAGAAAGCAGTAGGGGTTTTTTTTTAAATGGGATTTTAACTATGATTTTTGGATTACCCTCTTTGATCTTGTGATGTAAGCTTGTTCTTGCACATATATTATAATAATATAAATGGTTACAAATAAAGGACCGTCTAGTTTCTGCATTTTTCACATTGCGTATTTGCTTTAGCACAATTGAAATTAATAACAATAGCCGCATCTGACTGCGGTTGCTTCTTGTATGATTTCTGCGATGCAGTAATAAAAGACACTGAAAGTTCAGTGCTCTGGAACGATAACTCTAATTATTGTAATGTTTACTACAGGAAATTACCGACTGGACAACTCTGCCCAGAATCCTTAGCAGGATATGGGGTGGATTTCTGTTTGTGGAGAGAAATGGCCAGCTTCGCGCCCTGTTAGCAGGCGTGCTCGAAAACTGTCCTCTGTTACCCAGGATGAAAGATGGAAAACCGCAGCTCCTACATGAATGCAATACGCAACAGATTCCCAGAACTGTATCTGAACATGGGTTGTTTCCCCCCCCCCCCAAAATGTGTTGTTTCCCCCCCCCCCCCCCCTTGGAAAATAAGAAAAGCAAACTGTTTAAGGCAGCATCCCCAAGTAGTTGACAGTATTGTCTTAATAACTTGGTTAAATAAGTAAACAACAGGAAAAAAAGAGATACCTGTTCACAACAAGCAGTGAAAGCAGAAGAGAGACGCAGGATGGGAGCTGCCTAAAAGTAGCACTGAACCTCTGTGGTCAGAGACCAATTTGCATACATTTATTCAGATGCTCTTCTCCTTTTATGAGTCCATAACACGCTTTTATAATATGGCTAGTACGTGTCAGAGAAGAAATATCCACATTTATTAGGCTTATGACAGTGTAAACACCGTTCGAAGGGGTTCCAGTATGACAACCCTTATTTTGCACTTCTCCATTTCTAACTTCCTTCGTCGATTCTCATTCTTATCAACTTAGCACTTCCATTTATTGTCTCAGGGCCAGATTTTCAGTACTTTCTGTTCATCTCCAGCTCTCTCTGCAGCTTTGTATGACAACCAAACTGACTCCCCTGCTGTCATTTGAGATACTTTTAACATTAACTGGGCAAAGTCCACATTCTGTTACTTCAAATATTTCTCAAGTATCTATTCACTCTGTGCTTTAGAGATCTCCAGTCTTTAGTTTACATTCTTTAAGATTTGATGTTTTGCCCCAAGTCCAGTATTTTTGTAATATAACCTTTATATAAAACAAATGTTTCAGTACATGCAGAAGATTAAAGGAATGAAGGAGGTACTCAGCTGTCCTTTAATTTTACATGTGTTTAATGTTATCTTGGAGAAATGCACCCATTTTCATTTTGAATCTTATCTACAAGCTATGTTGGATGACTGTGCAAAGAGCCAGCATGCTAGCTGTTTAAAGAAACAAAATGGAGCCAGGAACAAGCACAGGATGTTCAGTGGCACAACTCACTGGATAATGGATGATGTTTGCTTACTCTCCAACACTCGGTGCCTTCGACTTTATTTATCATATCCCAGAGGATTAAAAACCAGAGGCAATCAGGCTGGTGGTTTTTGTTTGCCCTCTTACACACAGAAAGCAGCTAGACATTTCCAATCTGGGTTCAGCTACCAAACTCTTCTTCTGGTTGGAGTGGAGATGAAAGCAGGCTGTTTCAATTAGGCTGGCTATAGAGACGATCTGGAGCTGTGAATTAATTGATTTGAAGACCAAGAGGGACAGCTCCTGCATAATAGAGGCCGTGGAATCTCACTCTGTAATTACAGTTAAGTTCAGCTCCAAATCCAATAGAAATCAAAGGTGACCGTATCGGGCCCATCTCTAAT
>NW_010535261.1:41376-74725 GCF_000687285.1 Phaethon lepturus | reverse complement strand
TTCCCTCACCACTAAGTGCAAAATATTCCACGTTTCTTTCTATTTCAAAAGGCCATTTGGGTCTAAAATGAACCTGTGTGAAAGATCTTTATTCTGCATGGACAGGAACAAATTTTCCACTGCTGCATGAAAAGACTAGAACAATGAAAGTACTGGGAAGAGAAGTGGTGGGGGGGAGGAAAGCTCTGCCTTTTTGGCAGTACTTTCAGAACATTCGTTAGGGTAGGTTCAGTCCTGCTGGGTCTAACCAACTGCTCAGATCCCCCATAACATTTTACTGGCCCCTGGCTTTACACTCAAAATACGGTGAAAAAGCTCACATGTACATACACTTTAAAAGACGCAAAAATCTTGAGAACACATCCAAAGCAGATCAATTGCCTTTGCAATATTCTCAGAACAAAATGTTCCACCAGCAGATCTGATAAGAAGAGCCAAAAAATGGAAAACACTTGCTACCAATTTATTGCAGTCACCCATAAACTATTACTAGAACATTATGTATTGGGGTTCAAGCCAGAAAGCTATTAAAGCGGACTGCACTAGAGTCTTTCCACTATGCTACTGAAGCATTAATAAGTCCTTAGAGAATTGTGTTTATGTTGAAAGAATCATCTTATAATCAAATTTTCACACACAAAAAATGCAGCTCTTTTTAGAATTACTGTGCGCCTTTGCTCTCTCCCCAACATTGGCTAGTGTCTCCACAAATACCGTCATTTTCTATGTTTCTGTCTGGCCCAAACCCTGACATACATACTTTGTGTTCCAAGATGGACAAATTTCAGGATAAATGGTGCTAACTGACAGCGTTAATGGGTGCAGGATGTACCACATCCTTTCCCCTGTTGTCTCTGCCTAAGTGTCTTTCTCAGTCCTTACAATCATTCTTCGTGCAAGAAGGAGAAGAGTTAAAAGATAACGTGAAAAGGGCATCTCTACTTTTTGTTGACTTAGACACATAAATAGCAAACATCCAGTGGTATTCTAAGGGACTGTGTTTCCAGTCCCTGTTACAGGAAAACCTCTAGTAAATAAAAAAGCTCCTTTCCCATTTAAGAGACAACACTGATACCCAGCAAGATGATGATGAACCCAGTGATTTACAGTTTTTACCTCAACAATTGTTGTTTTCCTCTGAAAAGGTGTATGCTTTCTTTTCAGTCACATTCCTCTGACAGCACACAGGTGCAAACCATATAACAGAGTAGGTAAAATGGAATGATGGCAGTTCCTCTATCCTTGGAAGCTCCTTAAAACAGTAAGTCTTGAGTTGAAATTAACTAGGCCATCAATCGAGAAAGACCTCAGGTTCTACTTGAATTAAGTATGAAGAAGACCTAAAATTCCAAGAAAGGAAACAAAGTCCCTTGCATGAATTTATTGATATTATCCTAAGCAACTAGTTTAGTTAAGAGCTGAAAATTGTTGTTCTTATCATCATCACCACCACCACAAGCTAACCACTTCACCTATATCCCCACTCAGAGTCCTAGAGAGTGCAAGCCATGGGAACAGTATTGTGTTACGACAAGTTACTGATAACATAATACCTTTCCTGATCTGTCTCTTCAATCCCTGGAATAACCTTACAGTTTGAGAGATGACTGGGAAAGGACTCCTGGCTGCCAGCTGACCTCTAGGCTGTTCTCACTGGGCAGGAAAAGTTAAAACTTCCTTGCAACCAGGGAGAATCCGCAGCAATAAAATACCATTGTAGTGGCTGTAACTACCAATGTTGCAGTTTTTTGTGCTTGTTGGACACATGTCGTTAAATTTCATCAGACAGTACTGATATGCTTGACTTCAAATAGTCTGATTTGCAGAAACATTAAGAACTTGCAGCTCTCACTGATGTCAATGGAAACCACAGAAACTTAGTACTTCTCCTTGACTTAGGCCGTTAGTATACATAGAGAAAAAACCAAGGATAGCGGGTCAAATGTATCCCTTAAGTAACTTCAGTTGATCCCACTGTGTTTTTTATCTTTTGATTAATGACTGTGGGATATATTGCTTCCTCAGGCAGCACATTTATGTGTGGAGCTTTTCTACTTGCTTGTGTAATTAGTTACATTCCAATCAAACTTACAACAAAAATAATAAGCAATCATTTCTACCTGCACTAGTGCACAGTACGCCAGAGAGTGATTTTGCAGTAGATAAACAGACCACATCTACAACTAAATCTCTCTCTACGGTTTGCCTCTTCACAGCAGGATTCAGGCTCTGCTGTCGTCATGAGAGTCAATGAAATCTTCAACTCAAGATGGTTTTTTTTGATTCTTCAAAGAATATAGAAACACGTGCTGGCATAACAACATGTCAGCGAGCCGTTTTAAGCGAGACCCTTAGTATGAAGTGGAAACTCTCACTATGCCAGAAAAAGGAATGAAAATACCTAAGCAGAAAAATCAACACCCCAGGAAGGCTTGGAAGCATTCAGGTCTCTGGAGGAGATTTCATCTAGAACCTCTGCAGCAACTGAGTTATTGCACCTTCTGCTCCAGCTCCTTTAGTCCATACACTTGCAAAATGCTGTCCACTGCTTCACTGAAAGGTCTACATTAAGACAGAAGTTTGGTGCCCAGGAGAAATGTCCTAGATGTTTTCTATGCTTAAAAGGCAAGATGTGCCTAATATGATTTTTCTGTAAAGGGCAACTGAAGTATGGTATTAATAAAAAATAAATGATGTTAACTTATGTTAAATCTTTCTCTCTTCTCCAAAAATACACAACTGAAAAAACCCTACCCCATCAATACTAATGCACAAGCAAGTCCTCTCCATCTGCCAAATATGTAGGTCATTTCAATGAGTGACAGAGACAAAGAGGCTTGATTTTAATTCATGAACTATTCCTGCTAATAGCAAAGTTATTGAGACATCTGTTAAAAGCCTGACCTGTTATAATGGAGGGATATCTAAAATGACTGAAATTTCTATTTAAATTAATGCTACACTATTTTATTGGGCATTTTAAAGAGGTACTGCTATTAACAAAAACATTATATAAATTAGAAACAGGCCCGCAATAATCCTCAGGATAAAATCTAGTGCTGTCTTCTAATACTGCGGTATGAGCTTTTATTTGCATGTGCACTATGTGTATATATTACAATTTAGCGATATGTAAAAAAAAAAAAAAAATCTTAAGAGTCATAGCAGCCTAGTTTAAAGTTTGGCAGGGAACAGTTGGCAGACATAAGAAAAAAAAAAGGGAAAAAAAAGAAGTAAATATGTTTCATGGCCTGTATATTATTGAACATTCTTCAAATTCCTGTAATGGAAATGTCAATACCATGGAAATCCTTGAAATGTGGACACAGACAGATAAACGTGGCTGAAGCCAAACACTTCCACCCAGAACGAATAACAGGCCTTCAGACAAAAAAAAAATCTGCATAATAATAAACTACCCACTCAATAATACTAACAAAATTAAGTTTTTGCTTTTGGGGTAGTGGCGAGGTGAGCAGAGGGAGGTGGAAGAGAGATGATACGAAAGCTGTTGGGAGGACTATGCTGCAGAGGCAAGGTATGGAGGCGAGGTACGGAGGGGATCCCAGCCCGTCGTCACTCAGAGAAAGGCAGCTGAGCATCCGGAAGGACCCTCTGACGCCGTGCACGCCCGGCTGGGCCCCGGGTCGTAACGAAAACGACGGCTATTCTGTTATTGACCTGGATGGGACAGGACCGATGACTGGCTTGCTTTATATTAGGTGATGTACTTAGAAGGTGAGTCGCACGGGTGGCGAGCACCTCGTTCTCGGAGGCTGGATGCTGCTTCAGGATCTCTTCGCTGAATGCTCTTCTTCATGCTGGCTCACTCCCAAAAGCTGGTATCAGAAAGGGGAGGCCAGGTTTTCCCAGGCCACAGAAATATGAGCAAGAGTGAGGGGCAGAGGTCCCAGGTCTTTGTTACAATTCCTAAGGAAACACTTAGCATGTCTCAACTCCAAACCAAAGAGAAATATCAAGATGCACCAGCCTTTCCTCTCCTCCTCCCCCAAGTCCTGGTTTCCTCAGAAGATGCTCCATGCCCAGGTGGAAGTTGCAGGGCTTTCTGCAGTGCTTTCACTGCTACAGATGCCTTGTGGAGTGATGAGATAAAATAGAGCTCTGAAAGTTTACCAGTGGACCACTTATACATATTTCATATTTAATTCAAGGTTTCTTTTTTTTCTGAATCTAAAAAATGCTCAGTAGCAGATAAATACTTTTGCATTAAAAATGAAATTTTCTTTCTAAGGGAGAAAATTCAAAGAGACATCACTATTTAAAAAGTGTGGGTCAGCCAAAATAAACTCAATACCTATGACAAAAATACTAACACATGCAGAAAATGTTATGCTCCTCCACCATTACAAATATCGTGCATGCCCCCGCAACATCCACTTAAATCATACCATACAACCATCTTGTGTACCACCCATGTGAAATCAAGTCCTTTTTTATAAAATCAGCTAGGCAGAGATCTGAATTTTACTGCTTCTCCTGAGATGCTCTATAAATGTTCAGAGTTTTACAAGCATGTCTTTATTTTTTCCCTCCACAATCTATATTTTACCACTTTTCTGATTGCTTTTTTCCTTTTTCCATTGCTGTGTGAGACATCAATGTACAATGGAAAATACATAGACCAGGGAGACAAACTGCATCTACAGAAGGTCTATCAAATGTACAAAACCTATGGATTTTTTTCTTCAGCATTCAGCTATAAAAGCACTACACACAGCTAACAACAGTAAGAAAGAAATGTGATGATTTTAAGCTGCCAGTTTCCCCTTGGCAATAAAATGTTCAGCCTTGACTTCTCCAGTTCCTAAATTCTGAAAACTTCTCTGTGCAATTCTAATAACCCCTTAATTGTACCTTTGAATGGACTATAAGCACATCGTAAAAAAGCAAAAAAGCATCAAACAGCACCTAGATGGAACTTCTTCTACTTTGGTAAGATCCACTGATATTTTTGTATTATTTCACACCTCCTTCCAAATTCACGTTCTTCTGGTGCAGATGGTGGTTTCAAGGAAAATTCTTGAAATTCCTACCTAACTAGGATCAAACAAATGTCACTTAAGAGGCATAACCGTGCCTTTCCCTGTAGTCATTACAAAATGGACATTATGAAATGAAAATGGAGTAAGATCTGTTCTGAAGTATGTAAATGCCTAATCATTATTTAGTAATATTTTCCTCCCTTTGCACCTCATTCAGGATCTTATCTGACAGACCTTCCTCTTGGACCTCCACTGCAAACAAACAAAAACCACAATCCTATCACATACTTCAGGGTAGGAAGGAAGGACAGTGGATGTCGGCCATGGAAACCGTACTTGTAAGTAAAAATCCCAATCGGAGAACTGCACTGACACCTTCTCAGCCCGAGGAATGCTAATAAGCAGAATGATACTGAAGTAGTAGATTATTAACATCAATGAAAACCTCTTAAAAATAAATGCCTTCCACTTGAAAAAAAATTGCATTTGTCTGCAGTTTTTTGTACTTAATACAGTTAAAAGTAACAGAATTGAAAGATATTAGTGGGAGAAACCGTTATTCAATTTTTAGTGCATGTGCACTTCACAGCTTGTGTAATAAAAAGATTCACTGCTTGCCCATGAAGTCAGGAGGTCCCAATTCTGCAAGCAGGTCTGTGTCCACATCTTGCATTCACACACAACTGAGCTGAAATCATGGCAGTTCTCTACAGAGACTCCCCTCAAGAAATTTCTGTAAGCTTGAGGGCTTACTTATTTTCTCTCCTTCTAACTTAGTATTGGAGGAAACAAAAGTCCTTGTTTACTACAATTTTGCTCTTTAAAGAACTTTGACTACGCTCCTCATGAGCAGTATAGTAGAAGCTGGGATTCTCTTTCTTGTTTTAAAGTATAGTAATTTTATGAAACATTTTTTGCTTTAATACTGAAAGCATTGCTTCAGCATCTTCCAGACCAGAATTCTCCCCCGGTTCCAAGAGAATTCACAGTGTCTTTTTTCCCTATTCTGGATGAGAAGAGAACCATGTTCTCTTCATCAGAAGAAGAAAGATAAAACAGACTTTGTCTGAGACGTGTGAGGCTCAGGGACAAGACCTTGCTGTCTTATTCAAAAAGAGGACTTGCACATGGTTGTTGCCCACCTCAGGTGAAGTGACCCAACCATAAGGCAACTGATCATTCTAAATGGATTCTAAAAGTTTTCGTTACTTTGACCCAGCTTTTTTTTTTTTTGAGGAATGCTGTAAAACACAGGAAATAATTAATAAAATTTGGTAAAACCCCTTAAAAACACTGAAAGCAAATGCAATCTCCACTAATGTCAATATTACTGTATATAATGATTAAATATCAGTTTCTCTGAAGTAATCACTTTCTCTGCAAGTGTATTTGCACACACTTGTTTGCTAGTCCTTTTTTCTGGCTTCACTGGAAAGTTGAGAAAATTTTAAGTGAAGTATAATTTCCTTTAAAACAGGAAAAGGACTCTAAATGGAAGAGAGAAGTCCAAACAGACCTTCAGGCGGCCCAGGAGGCCCCAGGCTTAGCCCAGCTTTCTCTAGCACCTCTGTAAACCCAGGAGATTTAAGGAGAGGGGACATGACAGGAGAGGTGGAGAGACCATCTGCCATAACGAATTATCACGAGAACCTTTACGCACCTCAGAAATATTACAGAGGTTTATATTGGGCTCAGTGCTATTAAAGGTAATTCAGAAGTTCTCACTTCTGTGGTGACAGCTGGAACGAGGCAACAGTACCAAACTCAGCAGTTGCAGAGCCAACCCTTCACCGACTAAAAACGCTGCCCAGGTGGGTTTCCGCCATATCCCATTTTTTCCATGTGCATTCATTTCAGAGGGGTACAGTGGAGCAAATCAAAGATCAAGTCCTCTGATCTAGCCTTCAAATAATAAGGTTGAAATCTCAATTCCTTTTTGGCTTCTTGACAATAAAAGCCTGGGGATGCAAAGGGAAGGTGGAGAAAATGGAGAGCTTACCCTTCACATTCCCGTTTTGTCTCACACCTTGGAGGGTGCCTGGGCAATGACTATGAGGGGACTAGGGGCAGATTACTGGAGTAATCTGCAGCCTGCCACGACTTTTGCACTCGCAGTTGGTGATGTCTTTCTGATTTCCAGTATTTTTGTAACATAAAAGATAAGAGGAAGTGAGTTTCAGTTTCCTGTTTCCTCTCTTCTTTCACAGCCAAAAGGTGCTTCTAAGAACAGTGCCTGACGGTATCCCTAAGCTGCCCTCCAGGTGTCACCTGGGCAGGAAATTATGTTCCGAATCTCGGTCTGTGTCCCTTTACAGTAAGTTCATGGTGTATTTTCACTCAAGGATGTGTGTGGTTGAAAAGGATTCTGTAAAGGTACCAAACAGACCTGTGAAGTTCAAATCTTTGTAGAGATTACATCTCTTCTTAAGTTCCGCTATACGAACAGGTAGTGTTTTAATGTATAAACACAGAAACCTCCTGTCATGGTTTAGCCCCAACCAGCAACTAAGCACCACACAGCTGCTTGCTCGCCCCCACCCGGGTGGGATGGGGGAGAGAACGGGAAGAAAAACCCGTGCAGGTTGAGATAAAAACAGTTTAAGAGGAAAACAAAGAAAGAGGAAATTAATAATAATAATAATAATGATGATGATGATGATGATGATGATGATGATGATGATGATGATGATGGAATATACAGAAACAAGTGATGCACAATGCAACAATTGCTCACCACCCGGTGATCGATAGCCCATCGCCGAGCAGCGATTCCCGCCCCTCGGCCAACTCCAGTTTATGTACTGGGCATGACGCTATATGGTAGGGAATATCCCTTTGGCCAGGCTGAGTCAGCTGTCCCAGCTATGTCCCCTCCCAGCTTCTTGCGCACCTCCCCACTGGCAGGGCATGGGAAGCTGAAAAGTCCTTGACTGAGTATAAGCACTACAACTACTTAGCCACAACTAAAAACATCAGTGTGTTATCAACATTATTCTCATACCAAATCCAAAACACAGCACTATACCAGCTATTAGGAAGAAGATTAACTCTATCCCAGCCAAAACCAGGACACTTCGATGCAGACAAGACTTAAGATGTTGTTCTTTTTTTCCCAAAGACTGAGAGAAGAGTATAAAAGATTTCCTAAGTGACTGTGATAGATCTCTCCACAATAGCTTGGCACGCATAGTATGTACTAATAAATTGTCATAAAAGAACAATCAATACTCCAGGGCACCAGCCATAGGCTGTGGAGCATCAGGTTCACCCAGAGGCTCTGCACCTATGCTGTTACTTTTGGCAAGTGGCAATCTCACCATGCTCCAGTTCCTCATCTAAGAAATGAAAATAATAGCTCTGCCTCTAGTTTCAAATAGTACTTTAAAAACTCTGGAATACAGTCTGTCAGCCTGAATCCAAAGCTTTTGTCCTTTTTACCTGTTTTCCAATACCACTACTATCCCATATATAATACCATAAATAAACCCCATCTAACCCATCAAGTTGGGTTTAATTTACACATTAAAAAAATTAGATTATGTATTTCTCTGGGCTTTAGACACTCCTATTTCCAAACCCTAGACCAAAAATACTAAGTTAGACCTTAATGTGGGCTTAATGTAGACTTAAAACTGGCTGGTTTTGGTTAAAAGCAACTACAATGAAATTCAAGAAAGAAGAAAAAGTTGCATGAGAAAAACCACTGGGGGTTGGATTGTGTTGGATTTTTATTCATATTTATTAAATATTTCCCAAGAAAGAAAACATTTTTACCACTGAATGCCTACCACAGGAACCCATTAAAGAACATTCAACCTAGTCTAAGAAACAGAAATATGTCAAGGAGGAAAGCAAGCAACTAGGTTCACAGGATCAATCAAATTCTCTTTTCCCCTTTCACAGGCAAGACAAAGAGTTGCCCAAATGCATGTAAACAGAAGTGATGGTTATGGGCCAGCATAGAAACCTCACATGTGGATTCAGCCTTACCAGGCAGATTCTCAGCAAGCATAAATCATCACAGACAATGGAGGCAGGCTGACAGCAAACATCTGATTATCTGGCCATCTACTTTGTCCTGACTAATGTTGGAAGCAGAGAGTCCACCAAGGAAAGTAGAGCTTCCATTTGCCCACAAACTCACTAGCACAGTATACCCTTTACAGCAATCAGAGAAGTCCTCAAGTTTTCATTCAACTTCAGTTGAGAATCTGCAAATGGTAGCAGAGTGCTTCAATAACATCAGAGTGAATGTGGTCACAGGCATCTTTCAAGTCAACAAGATCTGCTATTGTTCGGCCTTCTTGATGAAAGAACACAGCTACAAACAGTGCATGACAGAGACAATTCTCAATTCACATGTGGCACAGAAAAGAACTAGTTACTGTTTCATGCCAGCAGGATCTTCAGTGTCATTAACCCAGTCTTACCTGAAACTACTGAAGACATTGGGACCGTTTCCCTGTTTTCCATCAGGCAATTGGTGCCTGATGACACAATGTCTCTATAGCAAGATAAAATAGTTTTAAACCTGAGAGTAATCCAAACTCCTAAGCCTATGTGGCAGAGACTAGCTCATATCCATATAGCTCAAAGCTAAACATCTCCACAGCAGACTTGTCTTGAATTAGTTGAGAAAGTACCAAGTGGAGCCACAGGGAGAGCTAACACATGAACTGCATAGATGATCAGGAGTCAGGTGCTCAAATTCACCTCCTGGCCTTCGTCCACTTAGGAGAACAAATCAGCCACAGTATACAATTTCCAAACTTTGACTGAAGTTACTTTGGCATCAATAACTCACTTTCAAAAGTGACTTTGCATCTTTCCGATCCTAAGACAAATCAAGCCTCACAAAAATGCAGAGGCATTATTTCCTAACTGGATGATCCACTACTGAAAATGGATTGTAAGAACTTCAGGCATGATTGAATTTGTTATTGAAATACTGAGCTGACATTTGAGAAAGACAAAATAAATGTGTCCAAATGGAGAACAATTCTAGAGTTAAGCTTTTGTGAGAGAAAATTTAAGGATGTTCAAGCTGGTTTTCATACAGGATAGGCAGGTATCAGTGAACAACAACCAACTGAGAAAACCCTTTCAAATGCAAACATCTACTACTTGGCATGTAATTTTGTTCTTCTGGGACTACTGAAAAAAAATCTCCACTTACTGAAAGTGATAATAGTACTGAGCTTTCTGTCTCAACTGCCCAACATCATGCCATCCTCAATTTATCTGTCACATAGAAACCGGTTTCCAGTAAAGGTCACCAAGAACTTCTACAAAAATACTGTATTGAGTACTGGTGTTGTAAAATTTGGAGGGTGCCAGCAAACTCAAAGATTGACTAAGCTGTGTCTCCACTGATCATCACTGGCAAAGCAAGTTGGAAAACAAAGTTCAGGTCCTGTCCCAAATATAACTCCACAGAAAAAAAAATATTAACTAACCACACTGAGAAGTTTCAAGAGTCTTTTGACCTGGAGTCATCGTTCTGTATTCAATTCTGGTTTATGTAATGCTTTCTTCCCTCCACACCCTGACTTTTTTTTTTTAATCTCTAGAATATAGAGTTTAAGTATAGTTATCTATTATACTTGCTGATCAATACCATCTGTGGCAAAAGACTAGGGACAGATTAGACACTGAAAAGCTTTTCAAATTACCAAGAATTCAAGTGCAACGTACAGTTCTGTTGACTGGTCTGGATTAACTCCCAAAATTGGCTGATAGAAAGATGTGAGAATCTTTCCAAGAAGTTAAAACCTGTAGCTAATAAAAGTAGCTGCAATATGAAAAATTAGGCTCTTCTCCCTTAAATCACAGCCCACAGAGGCACTGAAGTAAATCCCTTAATCTCTTTTTAAGTAGCTTTTTTATCCCAACTTCCTCTGTGGTTTATACCCTCAAAGCATCTACACCACAACTCAAGAACAGCCTAGACAAGGAGCTTCAAGTTCCTTTTCTTTAAAAAGCATCTATAATAATAATTTAAAAACAAAGAAACAAACAAACAAAAATGAACAAAAAAACCCACCAAGCCAAGGGAACCACTAACTGGAGTTTGGCCTTCCTGATCTTTTAACCCTTTGTCCAAGACCATGCATCAAAAAGAAACACTCATCACTCTCAAAACCACCATCATATATTCACTGAGGCATGCCAATGATTAAAACATTCTATGTTTGCATCTTTTACACGTACTTAACAGTTTTCATCCTTTCATCTGTTTTCATCCTTGTAACCAATTTATGGATGAAAAAAGCAGAACAGCAATTTTAAGACCTCAAGTCTTTATCCATGGACAGGTTTTCTGCTTTCTTCACCACAGTATTCAGTAGAGCATTGGGCAGATCCAAGGGGATCTGTGAAGATTCAGTTCACAGCAGCCAAATTAACTGGCTCCAGGATTTCTCACAAGTCAAGGGTGGATTGAGATGCAGACCTAGAAGTCTAAGTCTCTCTGTCATTTGCTGAAACTGAACAGCTGAACAAAAACCTTAGAAAAAACTTTCAGGAGAAAGGTTCAGTAATAAGTTTTATATGATGAGCTGTTTCTCAGGGAAAACCAGCAAAGTGTATTTAAGATGTTGGACCATGCCTTCCTCAAACAAGGTCAATTCCACAATATCATAAATCTATGCCTGACTCATTGAACAATAGCATAAAAGGTGCTGGATTATGAAGGTGAAAATGTTCACTTAGACAGTCTTCAATTTAATGGTGACATAATTTTTTATATATATATAAATTTTTTTTCAACACTTTGCAATTTCACAGAACTTTACAAACATTAACTAACTGTCATAATCTTCACCAAGGAGGCTTGTATCATTAACTACACATTACAAATGGGAAATTCCAGGCAAAACTGTTGGGTATTGCATCTAAGACCACAGAGGAAGTCCTATCAGTGCCAAGAGGCATAGATCCTTCTCATCCGCCCCTCAACTCACATTATGCCTCTCAAATTGCACACTAGACTGGTCTCTTCATTTGGTAATAAAGGCCAGTCCCATCTTTTAGTTTTTATGAAGAATAATTTGCTGTAGATGTTCACAGCATTTAGCTTGTGATCTGGATGATTCCACTAGCTCAGCAGAGGAAACACCAGCGTAACTCTGAAGGTTACAAACTGAAGTGTAAGATCACCAGATTGTAAAGAACATGCCAGAGAGGCAGATGGTTATACAGTAATGAAAGGAGAGCATTATAAACTAAAACCACATTCTACAATCTCCTTCCTTGTTTAGACATATGCACCCTGACTATTTACTAAACCCATCCCACATCTTTACATTTCATCATCTGCATCAGATCTGAATTTTTTTGTGTTTGTTTTTGCTTAAATAAAAATAAACACAAATCTTCACACCTGGTGCTCACATTTAAAGTCACAACACAGATAAAGAACCACTCATGAACTGGGAAAGGAATGCTCAGCAGCTGAATTATGGGTTCCCATAACATTTCATTCCTTTGCTTAATGCATTTCTTTGAACTCCTCTGTCCTAAGTGCACAGGATATATGAGCATATCAACACATTCATGACAGCCCAAATCACCCACTTTCCATAGCAGTAGATTGACATGTCACAGAGAGTGTCATTAGGAGGTCGTCAAGAGTACGCAAAGCACCAGATTAAAGCTCAAAACCAAGACATATTTGCTCCTTTGGTTATTAAAAAAATATCAGCAAAGGAGGGGGAAAAAAAAGCCCTGTTGTAATTGAAAAATGCGAGGCTTAATATATTGTTGAAAATGCTTCTGTGCAAGACTGTGTGGGATTTTTTAAGCCAACAGTATGTTATCTTTTGATACAGAAAATATGCATTTATAATAATGTGGCCTCTACTTAGGTTGCTCTCAGGTTGACAGGTCAGCACCATTAGTTGTTCCACCAAACTCTTGAAAAAGAAAGAGGAAAAAAAAAAATAGCAGAAGGATGAATACATCTTCCTAACTTTAAGATCTTTTTGATTCTGTCTGTAGATCATGTTGCTGACTAAGTTACAAGAAAAAGATAATTCTTTGGATCTCTGTATTTCTCTCAACTCTAGCCCACTACGGTCCACCTCCTGCTTTTTTAATACAGGAATCTGAGTCTGCCAGTTCACTATCCTTTCTGAGAAAATGCATCAGGAAGAAGGGAAGCAGGCAAGTTATTATCCTATTCCACTGATGTCCAGGAAATGCCAGCCTACCAGCTGTCACAACAAAGGAACTTCAAAGTCACAGCAAAAAACCTAACAATTGCCCTTACTAATACTGTATCATTAATGAAAAAACTTTATGAGAACCAGAATCAGCTTAAGAAGGAGAAGGAAGAAGTTAAAAAAAAAAAAGGGGGGGGGGTAAGCAGGGAGGTATTTGGTTGTTGGGATTTTTTTTTCCCCTTTTTGAAGGAGAGATCCAAATGCCCACATTCTCCGAAACGTCCTTGATTAAAATCTTCAAGAAAGTTAGCATTCATGCCACTTCTAACCTTATGTCTTCTTGCTGAAAATTTTCAAGGCAAAATGCTTCCATCACGTCCTTGGTGCAAGTACTCGAGGATGTGCCTTTCTCATGAGCTCTGAAAATCTTAAAACCCCTTGTCTTCTTGAAGGAAGCAAACGGATGTCTGCTAAACACTTCAGTTTACATAGCATTTCTTCCCCCTTATTTATTGAAAAAAAAAAAGTCTTTAGAAAGCACTTCATATTTTGAGAACACTGAATTCCTTCTTTCCTTTTTTTAGTATTTTTGGCAAAGTATGTTTTTGATTATTTAAAGATAATCTCTATTCTAAATTGCATCTGACTCACATAACCTCCATACTTTAGAAACCACAATAAAAGTGCCATATATTAGCTGTAAATGAATAGGGAGTGAGTCAGTGAATAGTTAAGGACATTCCACAGAAATGCATGAGCTGCATACTAAGCTTTTAGAAAAATATTCTATTTCATTTTTAGAATTAACATATAGGCTACTTGGAACAAAGAAAATACTCTTTTTTTAATTCCCAGATGCAATGTGTTTTGTTTTCCTTATGTGTCTTTGTCTACTGTGCAAAGAGACCTTTAGTGAAGTGACAGAAACACTGGTGTTTTCAGAGAAAGAATAGTCACAACTTGTACATACTAAAGGATTTCTGTAATTAAGGGGTTTTTTTCTTAACTCTTTTACTAGGAATACCTTATTCTCTGGCCTTTGCAAGGCCATCTTACAATATCAGCTTACAGAAGTGATTTTAGGGAAACCGCATGTTTTTCTCTAGCTACTGAGTTTTAAGTGTGCTTAAACTCAGTGCTTCAAGTATTTTTTAAAAAGTTGATACTCCTACTTGCGAGGGCTCATATTCTCAGCAATGTCCTCATATTGAATATATGAAGAAGTTTTAAATACTAACTGAAGTTTTCCATGCATCATCATGTTTGCAGATCCACACTGGGGAGTCATGCCCCTTACCACATGCATCCCAATCCAGTAAGTATGGTATCAATAACAACGTAGAAATCCTAAGTAGGGGACATGAGACAAACAGAATTCTTAAAGGACAGGATTGTGACTATAAAAAGAGTCATAATAACTCCCATTCTATCAAATCCATGGCTACTATCTGAAAAACAACTTTTTTCAAGATCAAAATCTGGCAGAGGTAAAACAGTTACTATAGATGAACCTAAGAGAAAGCTTCTCCATTCCAACTTAAAAGCCAGAAAAGCTGACTGGACCATAATCTGAGCATAAACTTCAACATGATGTTACATGTTGAAACATATCTGGGAGAGGGCTCTAGCAATCCTGGCAGCCATAATTCACTTTCAGAAAAACCATTAACCACATAGGTGCTGAGAATGCTGAAGGACCCCAGCACAAAATTAGGAAAAAAACCCCAAACAACAAAACAAAACAAACATGGTAAGGAATTGCTCAATGGACCTAGGTGTACTAAAAACAAAGGCATGCACTTTCCCACTGCCCCTCCTGACTTCGGTTGCACTAGGTGATTTGACAGAGAATGCAGGTCAAGTTCCAAGACAATCATCCAGCCATGTCTTAGCCATCCCCTGGAAAGGAGGGGTAGGCAGTCAAGGATAACAGAAGATAACAGTATTGATCAGTTGCTAATTTCACATTGAACCATGGGGACTGAAAAGGACAGGCTCTGGTAGCCAGTATTCTGCAGTCATAAATCAAGGTCACGCAGAGCTCTGGGGACAGACCAGTGTTGACCCCAAAGCCTGTGTTGACAGAGTCTCACCTTTTTTCCACTTCTACTTGTCTGTCACTACCATGCAGGGAAATTCAGCCTTCAAAAAAGAGTCCACTCACCTATACCTTGGGCTCACTGCAGTATTAAACAATCCTCTCTGTTAAATGATGGCTTGGGAGTGCGACTCTTTGAGATGAGTACCTAAATAAAGAACTCCTGGGCAGGATACCAGTAACAAATTTAAAGCAGCAGCTGTTTTCTATACATGATAAAATAAGGATTTTTCTCAAATGAGACAGGTGTGGGAGATCTTAGATGTAAGGAAGAAATTTTTTACCATGAGGGTGGTGAAACCCTGGCACAGGTTGCCCAGAGAGGTGATAGAAGCCCCATCCCTGGCAACATTCCAGGTCAGGTTGGACGGGGCTCTGAGCAACCTGGTCTAGTTGAAGATGTCCTTGCTCACTGCAGGGGGGTTGGACTAGATGGCCTTTAAAGGTCCCTTCTAACCCAAACTATTCTATGATTCTAAACACCTTCCCACCTAATACCCATAGCAAAAAAAAAAAAAAAAAAACAACCAAAAAAAACCCAAAAGTATCACCCATACAGCCATTGCAAATCTTTTCACCTCTTCTCAGATGGAAATTTACACTCCCCTGATATTTCTGCCAATAAAACCAGGAAGAGGAGTGAAACGTAATGAGATACACAAATATAACTGCGTTCCTTTTTGTATCATTTGCTGGTTTTATTTTTGGACTGTTTACCCACTGAGGTGACATGATCTGTTAGCAACACAGCATAACCCTACAGCCCAGCATCCCTCTCCGCAACACTTGCTCTGGTGCGTCCAGGCTGAAGCTAAACAATGGCTGATGGTGAAGTGGATCATCCACATTCAGAAAATTAAACACAACAGACAAAGGGATAAAAGAATTTTTATTCTTCAGGGTTTAGCGTGTTTCTGGCCACATGTGCCAGAGCTAAGGATGGGAAAGCCACTTCGCAAGAGTATGATCCAGGCTGACAGCCAAGAATTTTCAACTGGGAAGATAACCATTCCAGTGAGCCCAAGGAAAACAGCAACTGCTTTCAATCATGTAACTTCAAGAGGACATTTTTCAGGAGCAGAAGGACTAATTAGGTCATGGCAAAACTTCACGTGCTGTCAGCAAGGACTGTAGTGGCATTGCTGAAGTTGGCTCTTCTGTAATCAAAAATGGCCCATCTCTTCAGCCTTCCCCCGACAGCCTTGCTCTGTGGCCTCTGGCTGACCAAACGGTGTCTTGTTTTGCCCCGCCAGGTACTTTTACAAAGCAGAACAAGGTGCTTCTATCAAATCAAAAGCCCCAGTCTAGCAAATGACGTTGACATTTCAAAACATATCTGGCTCACCTGGTGCAGTTTCCCTCTCCGCTTCCAGGGGTTTACAGATAATGTAGGGTTACCAAAGTTGGGCATGCTCCCAGCTTTGTATTTAGAGTACTATAAAGCAAACCAAATGCCATTCTTTCTCCTGTGCATACCAGTGAAGTAGGACCTTCTTAACGTGAGCCACTACAGAACTGAAATATTCCAGTAACCTAATATCACACAAGCTTAAAGGCCTATCCCCAGATGTGTGCTCAGAGTTGTCCAGTGAATTCAAAGCCACAAATACAAAACCCTTCTATACATGGAAAAACCTTTAGTACAGCTTCCCAGTGAGCTACAGTATGCATGCAACACTGCGTACTGCTCTGAAGTTGGAAGCAAGCACTATTTATACTGCAACAGAGAGCAAGTTTGGTCTTAACAGGAGGGTTGCCAGCTACCCAAGCTGGCATGTATGATGGTTTCGCACACAAGAAGATAAAAATGAGGAACAGAGGGCAGAGGAGGGAGCAAGAACTGTAGTCCTCGCTCCTTCTGTCTCTATTGTAAGTGGAAAACCAGCTGTAAACAGTAAAGATGTCCCTATTAAGCAAAAATACCATCCCGATTAAACATTGGTCATGACAGTTAAGTATTTTTAGACTTAAATTAGTCCACTACAATTCACTAGGACGATGAAGGACCTCCTAACTAAATTACAGACAGTGTAAATCTGCAGCCTTTATCAGAATGTATAAATAGGTGTTGAGAACTCTTAAGTTGTGAGGAAAAAGTCTACTGAAAAACACTTTTTAATGTGATCGCACCAACTTACAGAGATGAAGGAAGAGGGTAAATGGAAAAAGAAAACACCTAACACATCGTATCATTCCTTTGCTAGGATATTGTAAAATGCTATTCTTCGCTACATTTCCTTGAGTCTTCTGCCTATATTCTGTTGGTGACAGCTTGATTCTGCCTACGCTTATCAAATGGATGGGTGCATGTACAGCCATATGATGGAAAAGGGCTCCTCCATAAAAACAGCAGCTGAACAGAGTTTGCTGCCACCAGAACGAACCCTCCATGCTGCAGCTCATTCTGCAGGAGCCCTCAGGAAAGCCTGATTTGGGACACAGGCCAACCTGGCTGTCCAGCCCAGATGCACAGCACCCAACGGCCTCTGCTGAAGCATCGCTTGGTCTAGGCAGCTGCTCAGAAATGGATGGCATGAGACTGGTGTGCTTTGTGTGCACGCGTGTGTGTGATCTCCAGGCTATGTGAAGCTCTAGGCTTTTTACCACCTTCTTACAGAATCGACTTCATGACTCCAGCACATGCAGTTCTCAGGAAGTTTTTGTGATTCACACTGAAATTTTTCCTTGCTGAGTTTTACCCCTTTGAACATCTTAAAATAATTCATTTTTTGTCTTAATATTTTACACCCTTCAAATACTTGTAGATTGTTATCATATGTCTTAGTCATCATTTAGTCCAAACTGTACATATTAAAATCTTGTAATCTTTGCTCATATTTCAATCTCTTCAGCCTCTTAACTTCTGTTGCTCTTCTCTGAATTCTCCACTAATTTCTTGACAACTTTTTGGCAACAGAGTGGCCAAAATAATAGTGTCATGGACACCTTACGGCTGTACAGAGATAAAGAGGGAAAGTTGTGCAACACCAAAATGACATACGCTTTTCCCCAAAAAACAACAAATATGTCTTATCTGTTGTCCAGGATCACTTATTTTTAGTGGCTGCATCATGAAATGCTCTGAAATACAAGAACAAATATTCACCTAGAAATAATAACTTAGAGTTTAATATACTCAAAACTGTGTTTAACTAATCTTCATGTCACCTGTGAGGAAGGTAACATGGAACAGTATTTACCTGCAATGCTGGAGAACAAATGGTTGAAGGGAAGTCTCAAAAGATATAACCCATCAAAAAGAGGCCACACCAAAACAAAGATTCTGAACAGTTTCTTCACCACGAACCAAATTAAGGAGCAAGTTACAATCAAAAAGGTAAGGAGGTAAGCAAGGTTTAAAAAAGGAAATATTTTTAAATAAATACAATTCTTCTAAACTCTGGAAAATTTTAACATACAAAATCTCTACAAAGTAAGATAAAGCATGGTAGCTTTCTGTGTTGTGTATTTGGCCAGTAGAAATACTCTTCAGATAAAACTGATCAGGTATGGGACTAAGATGCATATAATCTAACTATTATCTTCCTAAAACTTAGGTATCTAACTGAAGCCACCATAATCATCTCCAGAAAGCCATTAATTCCATCCTAAAACTATAATATATTTACAATTAATAGCTCTCTAGAGGTGTTTCTCCTCCTCTCCAGTGGTAACAGAGGAAGACTAAATAGCTGTCTTAACTTTAGACATCTTAAAGGAAAATGCAGTCAAGTAACCTGTATCCAAACATAATTTTTAAATGCTGGTCTCTAAAGGAATTAATGTAAGCAATTAGATTGTGCAGGCACTTTTAATATCATCTTCTCTAGAATGTTCCAGTTCTTTGGTATTAAAACCAAAAAGAAAACAAACAAAAGGAAAAACCTACAGATTCAAACTCGGATGTCCTCCCATCTTTCCAAGTACTAAACCAAGGGCTACTGAATATCTACTTTTGTGGAAGATTTCCTTCCAAACAAGCCCGCAAACATTGGTGGCAACATGACAGAAATCTGTCATTGCCTTAAGATGTAGGGTTCAAATGCTCTGAAATGGCTATTAACTAACTAACTAATGTTTGGGAAAGAGCATTCAACTTCACCTGGTTCACAATGGGCTGAAACAGCAAATGAGCATGAACAAAGTTAGTCAATAGAGAAGACTTACGCAAAGCTGGGACAGAAATTGGACAGAAAGTTTTAATTTTAGAGGACAATTATAGGGAACCATATGGTTGCAATGGCACCGATCTACAAAACTTCCAAAAATGCCACCAAGAAAAGAAAATTAAGTACAAGGAAAACTGAGAAAAGAACAGCAAGTCTATTAAGACATAGCTGACAAGGGAGAACACAAAACCCATGCCACAAGGAACTTGAAAGCTAAGAGGAAGAAATAATTTTTAAAAAGAAGAAAAGAAAGGGGAGGGGAGTGTAAAAAGGAAAAAAAAAAAAATGGAAACCAGAAGTATAGGAAAAGAAATACAGTATATTAATACTATAAACCAATTTTTAAGTCAGTAAATTCAGACTACAATGGAATTAAGTAGCTTTTAAGTGAGGCCAGGATAGTCTCCTGGACATTCCAGTTCAGGGAGACAACACAGGAAGAAGGCATAACACAACACAGAGGGCATAAAGAATACAAAAATATCCATAAAAACACTTGAAGGCCACCAAGGCTCAAAAGTCACTACAATTTTCTAGAAGCAATGCTGAAGGAATCAGTGTTCCTCACAGTCCTTGCAGCAGAGGCAGGGATCAGGCAAATGCTAGAGATAACTGTGTCACACATGGATATAGATGACATCACTAAGGAGAAATTTTACCTCTTTGACCATGGGAAATGCTATCATTCATACAAAAGGAGGAGGATGTCCAAGCACCAACTTGCTAACCTACTGGAAGGTCTTTTAACCTAGTAGGACTAAAATGTGTTATATCATAATGCAAGAAGTTTGGTGAATAGAAAACTAAACTAGAAATCTTAACACATCATCAGATTGTGACTTAATAAGTATGACAGAAATCTGATGGGTTAACTTGCATGACTGAAATAGAAATATAAAAGGGTATACAACATTTGTGAGAAGGATATGGAAGAGGAAAAAAGGAAAAGAGTGTTGCCTTGCAAAACAGACTGCACAAGCATGCTCTGAAGTCCAGAACCTATCGAGCGTCAAACCTACTGAAAAACTACAGGTAGTGATTAAAGGCAAAAGAAACCAGCTCCGCCATGATGGGGAAAAAAAAACACAATTAGTGAAGTAAGCCAAAGTGTTTGCATGAAAGAGTTGTTGAAGATGGGGATTAATTACACATATTCCTGGAGAAAAGAATACAGCAGATCACAGCTTTCCAGCCTCTTCATGGAATGTACTTGAGATTTTTTTTTTAAACTCAGAAAGTAAAGACTTTTCTTCTAGACTGGGCTCTAGCCTGTACGGATGAACAGATTGACTATGTGAGAGTGCACAACATACAGTCATGAAGTTAACAATTCTTCAGAAAAGAAAGAGGGAGAAAAGCAAAATAAAATCAATGGACTTTTAGAACATAGATCTCAATGATCTTGGAGAGCTAGAAGATAAAAATCCCTGGGAGAGTCTACAGGAAAAAAGAAGTTAAAGAGGCGTAACCATTCTTCCAAGAAATTATAATAATATCAGACAATCCCAATAAAGAGGAAAGAAGGTGAATAGTAGGGTTTTAACATCACTAAATCACCAGCTCTTTACTGCTACCAAGATAGGAAAAAAAGCCTGAAGAAAGCAGGACATCAAAATACATGAGGATAAGTATAAAAATTGCACAAACATCAAGGCACAAAATCATAATTGTCAAAGCACAAAGTTAAAGTATATTAAGAGTAACAAGAAACCATTCTATTAGTACATTTAGGCATATGAGGTAAAATGTGGATCTGTTCATCAATGGAGAGGAAGATCAACTGACAGATGATGTGACTAGGCTGAAGTGCTTAACACCTTTTTTGTACCACCTTTCATTCAAATTTTCAAGTGGAGAGTTATGGATAATTCACTTAACACTCATGTAGAGGGAGGGGTATGATCTTAGTCCAGAAGAAAGAGCAAACAGATTAGAGAGTACTTAGTTAAGTTCCATATTTTTCAAGTCCTTTCAACCTGGTATCCTTGAAGAACTGTCTGAAACAGACTATGAGACTTCGTAGAAGACAGGAAAACACTGGAAGAACAAATGTAGTACCTACCATGAAAAGACAGAGAAAAAAGAAAAAAGAAAGAACAAAGGAATTCTAGACCAGTCAATGTAAGCTTAATTTCCACAAAAACTCTTCAACAATGAATCAAACTAGCTTGTGAGCACCTAAATATAAAAGATGAGTAGCAATCAACATTGATTTAAGAACAAATCATGCCAAAACAATCTAATTTCCTTCTACAACAAGATAAGAAACCTTATAGAAAGCAAATGTCATGTACCTTGACTTTATTTTGGCCTTTGACAATCTTATATAACATTCTTATAAGCAAGCTAGGAACAAAACAAGCACAGTCATGGAATCACACAGATGCAAAACTATTTGGATAAGAGAATCCACACAGTAATTATCAAAATACAAGACTACATCAACTGGGTTTCTGCCCTGAGTTTTGTTCTATTTGACTTTTTCATTAATAGCTTAGATGATGGAATTGAAAACATGTTTATTGAACTTGCAGACAATATGAACCTGGGAGGGCACTGAATGACTGAATAAAATTCAAAATGACCTTGGCAAATAAAAGAAATTGTCTAGAGGCACTGGATGAGATTCAACAGGAATATGGGTAAAGTACCTAAAATACCTAGGCAGAAATAATTAACAACACAAATATAAGATGGGCATAACTGAGCAGGTAGCAGTTTTTCAGAAAAGGACCTAAGGTTATCAGGAATTATAAGCTTGATATAAGTTAGCAATATCTTTGCAAACCAAGGAGTCAATCATCATTTGGGGGTTTGTAAAAACAGACATGCAGCCCCCAGGACACGGGAAAGTAACCTTCCAGCTCTACTCAATTTGTGGAAGTTTCAAGATGTAAACTGTCGAATCATGGGCAATGCTTTTCAAGAAGATGTGAAGCAGCTGAAGAATATCCAGAAAAAAGCATGATCGATCATAAATGCAGATACCATAAACGATGTGGAAAAACTGCCAAAAATTACTACACTAGCCAGATTTCCAGTACGTAAAAGGCTACTGCAAAGGGAATGGGATTAATTGCCAAAGAAGTAATGGAAGTGAACTGTCACAAGAAAGATTCAGGTTAGGCAAAAGAAAATCTTTTTAATGGCAAGAATAATGAGGTACTAGAATAGATCACTTGGAAGTGGGGCTCACAACAGTCTGGACAATTACTTGTCAGGAGTAACAAAAAATACAGTTTATCCTCTTTTGGACAAGAAGACGACCCGAGTTCCTTAGGCCTTTTTCTTTTTTGAAGCTTCTACGATGGCTAAAATCATGACAAAAACGTTAAAAACAAAAATCCCACAAAAGAAAAAAGACAGTTATGAAGCACTGCAGAATGTACTTGTACTGTTTCTTCTCTCCCTCCAAAAGAGACCCCAACCTTCCCATCCTTCTAACACAGATTCTACTTAAACCACCTATTTACACAATTCATCGTCCACACCCTTCTGTCATGGCCCACCCCATGGCACCGGCCACTGCTTCATTCCCTCCCTGCTTTCCTCACCTCCACAAAACCAGGGTCCAACTCCATCCTCTCATCCCTCTATCCCACTCCCTGCCCACCTTCCTTATGATCCTCACCCCATGTTGCCTTGGGCTTCCACCCCAGTCTTGAAAAGAAAGTGCAGATCCTGACACGGTGTTTTGTCTTGGCAGCAGCTGCTGCCAGCGGAGCAGGCTGGGTTACCACCAACAACAGAAAAAAGTTACCACCTTCCACATGACTTTCCTTAAGTGTTGTTCAGATGATCAGGCCAAATATCTGAGGAAGGATGTTTAACACATGGTCAGATAAGAATCTCCATATAATCAGGGCTGGGAGCTTCTACCTATGTAAGTGGCTCAAGTACCTCGATGGGTTACTCTGGTCTGTAGCAAGTATCGCAAAAGAAGACTGCAGAGGAATTATTTCCCAAGTCAGATTTCATAGCTTTTTGCTGGCCTAGACAGGCACCTCAGATGGCCCAGTGCGTAAGACTTCACACAGCAGTTCACACGACCTGAGCTATAACTCCAGATAAAATGCCTGCTGGCAGATGTCCTTGAGCTCAGGACCTCCCTTGGAGCCATGCAGCCAGGCAGATACTGCTAAGCACCATGATCTCTGATCTCCAGGATCACACACAGAAGACACAGCTCACCAGCATGTGGTCAGAAGCATCTGGAATATGGAGTCCCACGGAAGAGGAGATGCTGCTGTGCTGCATTTGCCAAGATGTGAATTGCAAACAACACGGCTGAAAAGTATAATGCAGAGATCGACCGAATGAGTGAGTCCCAAACATCATGGTCCCTAGCAGATCTGAAAGCTCTTCACATAAAAGAATGCAAAGGCTCTTCCCATCAGTTACATTCCACCTGCTTGACAGTGAGTTATAAAATATCAATCCTATCTCTAGGATAGGTAAATTGAGGCAATAGATACATAATGCCTTGCTGCAGGAAACAGAGGAAGTTTGCAGTTTTTCTTGAATCACTAATACAGGCATAGGTAGAGACCTACTCCTACTCATGTCAGTGGCAGAATGGTTTGGAGGATGAGAAAAAGATTTTTTAACATTTTCTGAAGATATTGAACCATTACCCAAACTCATTATTCAAACACCTCTTATACATTCAGACTCTTTCCAAATGCACTACATGTAAATGTAGGCGTAAGTGTAGGAGTTAGCACATATATAAACTATTTTGTATACTTCTGTGATGACTGCTGCTAACCCTGAAGCCACTGGAATTCTGCTCATGACAGGACACACATGTCCACCAGATAACAAAACTGAGATACCATGAAGCAAATTCATGCCACAGTGATTCATGTTTCTGACTCCATCTAGTTGCACAGTGCTGCCTGCTGCTACAGTACTTGAAACCTCAAATATACAAACAGCTTTCACAACATCCACACGCAAAACTTCAGAAAAATTAAACCATTTCCTTCCATGTGTGAATCAACCTGTAGATAGCGTATCTGCTGCAAAGTAACACTGAGACTAAGAGCTTATTAAAAAAAAAAAAAAAGAACTTTCATATGGCTACTATGAATATCCATTACTACATCAAAGAGAACTCTAATCAAGTAGAAAACCTAAATCTACATTGTTCAAAGACTTGGCCAATTACCCCATGACAGAGTAAGGTAGGAACTTCCTCCATGGCTAGGTTTTTCCACACTTGTTCATGAGAAGGCTTTCCTCTTTCCTTACCTCAGCAAATTTTGACGCCTTCAGAAGCAGAGATGACTGAACTATGTGAGCAACTTACTTGATTTCTTCAACAGTTCCTATCTTCCTACAGACATACGTATTTTTTTACTCTCATGTAAATACCATACACTGCAATTATACAACTTTTTAAAACAAGATTTTTGGCACAAGTATCACGCCAGTTATCTGAAATTTCTAAGCTCATCTAGACCTAAGAGTTTTCTGGCCAACATTTTGAAAACTAGTATCTAAAATTGCTCTTCCAAATCCATATGCTACTAGAAGTTCTGTGCATCCAGCAGCTTCAGCAGGTGCTTCTGGGCATTGAACGCTTTGGAAAAAGCAGCTACTTATTTAGAAACATAAATATGGAATTGGGCAAGTAAGAAGAGATATCAGTTCTTTTAAAGCTTAATTCTAGACAGTTTTAGGATATATGTTTTCTGTCTCCAGATCATGCGAAAAAAACGTGAGATCAGTTAGCATACTTGAACAAACGGCCCCTCTTTGAGGCTAGCAGGGGACTATCTCCAATGAAGCTTTCAAGTTGATCACTTACTTTCTCTGCTGGCCTGGTAGAGCTAGAACCTACAGATATTTTTAAAATCTGTCCTTATGCAGAGAGTTTTCACTGTGCAAATCCAATGCTGTTTAGCGTGGTGATTCTATCAACTAACTCACAATCAGTTTGTCGGTTATGAATTTTATGAATTAACAGCATTTTAACCTTATATGTGTACTTAGGAACAAAGTCAAATTAAACAAGTGTAATATGAGTAAGGCCGGCAAATGTACTGTAAAACATTCTTCAGGGCACAATCTCAACATACAATTATGAGCTCCTATTTTCACACTGTGCATAGGCCTCTTGAAAAGAAAATTAGTTTCTCCTGAGGTAGCTTGTCATTACTATGCTCCCACGATATTCTATTTTGCTATTACAAGCAAAAAACCCCACTCCAAAACCCTCTTTCTCATCTTTGAACTAACCCTACACCAGAGTAGCCAAATGTAAGTAAAGCAGCTAGTTGCCAAGCAGAAACAGAACTTGTGAATACACTTGCTTTGCGTGTAATAATTCTAGAAGTTATTGCAAATACATGTTATCTCTACCGTTGGTATGTTTTATTCCCAAATATTGGAGGTTATGTATGTACAAACTGACTGTAACATAAAGCCATCTACAGGGTAGTCCATGTGGACCCTCCAACAACTGCACAGGAAAACAATGCCGTCCAAGGAGAGGCAGGGCAACCAGTACTGTGTCAAGAACAGTGCAATAGTTGGTCTCATCATATTTTCCTCAGAGCAAGGATGCTATTGAAATTTGTTTTATTCTAGATCTCCAGTACCGAATGCATTGCTTGGGACAGTTTATCTCTCTCTTAAGCCAAGTCTGCATGGGGATGTTGAGAAAGTTAAGGTAAATCGACTAAAGGTCTGACATCAATATGCACACGTTTAATTGTCTTAAAGCTGTGAGTAGATGCTCTAATTCAACAGCAAAGCTCCCTGCAGCTCCTTATTCAGTTAAACTACATTGGTCTAAGACTAATTTACTCCTGAATTAAAGCATTCCCCCAAGGATTCAGCACAACTCCTTTTTGCATACTGACTTTATGCATTTAGCCAATTCGCCTCAGCTCTTCCCAAGTTCCCCAAGCCTTAAGCAGTTTTCAGCGTATAGCTGAAGGGAGCTTGGCTACTTCATCTCTGATGTTGAGAACACCAGAGTGTTTTCTTCAATATTTTCCATCTAGAATACAGAAAAACTAAAGAGAAGGTTCTCGCATTGCTTAGCTGCTTCCTGCTCCAAGGTGAAAATGCAGTGGGTTTGGAGTTTACATTACCTTGCTTCTACTCTCACTCTTTGACTTTGTGGAAGCCAGTCTTGGGAACGGGCATGTTAAGATACAGGAAACAAGCAGAAACAGGCACTGAAAAAAATGCAAGAGGAAGGATACTAACCCCAAAGTGGGATTTGAACTGTCACATCACCTTCTTTAGAGACTTCAAATCATGTCAAAGATTTATCTACTGACACTGGTTTCGTTCATCATGATTTGGAAATGGCACTCATATCACCATGCTCTACCATTTCTCATGGCAACCACTGTTGTGGTACCTCAGCACTTTCTGGAAATGAACCACATTGCATGAATTCAATACTAATTCAATTCAATACTAATCCTAAACGGGGATTGATATTTCTCAAAAGATTCTAATAAAATTACCTATAGAAAGGATCAATGATTTTTAAAGCAAATGAGTTGCTTCCTTACAGCAAGAGCTCAGACCACCATTTAATTTAAGTCTAAATTTAATGCACTTTTCAAACGATAAGCACTTAGGAGAAGTTGTGTTCTTGTGTTCACTTGTGTGAACAAGTGTCCTTGTTCCATCCAGGGTCATTAAAACTTAACTGGACACTGGCAGCAGTTGGGCAGTACTTTGTTTTGGCCTTACTGCATGGATGTTCAGGTTTCAGTGATGCTTAGAGTGCACTTACACTGACACACTTAAGCACACACACGTGCAGATGATATCCCAAGGTACCTCAGAAAACTAAAGTTTCTGTATTGAGTTCATTGATTGAGCTATCTGAATGATAAACTGGAGTTAGACGCCCTACTGTATTGCAGCTGGCTGAAAGGAGTGTTTAGAGGAATAAACAAATATACATAATGCCCAACGTTTACTTTCCCCAAAATAAATTAATTCATTATAAACAAACTGTCACATCATCATCTTTAGAGACTTCAAATCATGTCAAAGCTCTATCTACTGACACGGGTTTTTGTTCAGCATGATTAAGAAATTGCAATCTTATCACCATGTTCTACCATTTCTCGTTGCAACCACTGTTATGATACCTCAGCACTTTCTGGAAATTAATCATATTCCATGAATTCAAACATAGACCTAACACTTTAAAGCACCACTCAAGCCAGGTGCCACCAAAATAAAGAAGTGGGTAGTATACAACATAGAATGCACTGGAGCATGGACTTTTTGAACTTGCGTGTTTAATACTAGATCTTTTTAGAACAGTGTATTTAGCCTCTCAATATAGTGTCAATAAAAAAAAATTATCCCAAAGTGATTTGTTGTAGCACTATCAAGCAAGAGCTTTTCAACATTTTTATATATTTTATTACTCAAAATAATAAGAATAAGTATGCAAATGAAAGTAAAGCCCTCTGGACAATATTTTCACTGATTTGCTGGAGAGAAGGACCCCTAGTGTCCAGCTGGATTTTAGACAGCCTGGGGTCTGGTGACTAGACAGCATCCAGGATGAAAAAAAAAATCTTAGCCCCTAAAATATTTCCTGCAAACACTTTTCCATCTCTCTTATATGGAAACCGACTGATTAAAAGAAAAAATACATGTATCCAGTTCTGCTTTCTTAAACTAACTATTTAAAAATAATATCAAGTTATCATGTGATCATCTGGACTCTGAGGATTCATCATTATTGATGAACAGGAATGTGCCTTGGCACAATAGTTTCAGTGGTTGATTATGCATTGCAGACACCTATAGATAAACATCTCTGTTTGTAAAAAATGAGCACTGTCTCCAAGAGCAGTTTCTGATGAGGCTTTAAAAGCAGCATCAAAAAAATGTAATACTAGAAGGATGAGGCTGCCCAGCCCTGTCATATAGTAGCATTGCTTTCTAAGAGGAAAAAAAAATAATCTACACCATTCCTTATGATCAGGGTTTTACCCATTTATTCGGCTAATCATTCAAATGGCTAAACAGACCTCTAATTTGAAAATAAAAACCGATTGATGCAATCACAAACAAGTTCTGAAATTGTGATTTATAAAAAAGAGGGGAAATCTTGTTCTAAGCCAAAACACACACACAGTTACCTTTTTCTAATCAGAGCATTCATTTCTCCTCATTATGATCTCACAAGCACATTAAAATCTTATTAACATTAATTACTTCTGAGCGTCTATGCATGAGCAGCGACAGGCTTGCATGCGCGCGCGCGCGTGTGTGTCTCTGGATCATATCTACATTTATATACCTTGCTGCACGTTGCTTATAAAACATGTGAAAATATTGCTGCTAACACCAATTAGCTAATTTCACACACACAGATAGTAAGCTGCTGTCTCGCTGCACAGCTTATTATAGACCAGCAGACAGATGGACAGACAAACAGACGCAAAAAGCATCACGGCTCCTCCTAAATGCAAGATCTGAAATGCCTGGCACCCCCAGGAGTGCGAGTTTTATCCTCGTAAGTCTGAGGGAACAAAATGACACAAATTAAAAAAATAGTAATAAAAAAAATACAAGACAGCCAAATACCCCATTTTCTACACAGATGGGTTCAATGATGAAGTGATAGAGACAAAGAAAAAACTGGCAGGCAGACAAGCAGCAGGCGCACAGAGAGATAGATGGAGACAGATAAACAAAGCAACAGAGAAAGAGATGAAAGCATATTCATATATGTGAATTTGGGCTAAGCAATATCAACTTGATCCCACCAACAAGGTAAGGAAAGAAATAGCAGAGCCAAGGGTCACAATAGGTCCAACTTCACAAGCAAAATAGAATCCTGACTCTCTACAAAACTATTTATGGTTTCTATTTACGCTGGGCACACTACACACAGCACTGCTGCTGGTGGGACTCAGCTCCACCACGAACTCCAGAACAAACACAGCATCTCGGCAGTTACTGCTGTCGAACTCCACCTTCCTCCTTTTTCACCCTTTGTTTCTATCTAATTTAGATTCACCTCTATCCTACTTCTAAATCCCGTCCTCCTGATTACTCCTCTCTGCCAGGGGTTAAAATATAAACAACACATCAGCATCGCTCATCATGCCAAAGCCATGTTTCTCAGTCGCCAGGGCATTAGCCTCCCAACTGCAAGCCTTTTGGTCCTTCGCAAAACCCAGGTGGACACTTGCCGGTCATTTTCCTCTCTACCCAAATACCCACCTCTGCTCATCCTCTACAACTCTTGAGAACTAACTGCAACCCTCAACTGGAAGTAAAACTTCCACTGACATCAGAAGGATACAAGGTTTAGTAGTGTCAAAATCTGCCTTTCAGCACTACCACCCTTTGTTTCGCTCCTGTATTCTTCCACTGATGACGCCATCAGGCAAAACGGTATAAGGAGGGAAAGGATTAGAGCTTCAGAAGACAGTTTTCTGGAGAAATTTTCAGACGGCATCAATGGCTACCTTGTTGGGAAAATTCTTGAAATGAACACATATTCATTTCTCATGGTGACACAAGTGTTTGCATTTTCTGCGCGCTCCTCTCAGATCAAGGGAAGGTAAATGCGGCAATAATTGCTATTTTATCCCCAGCCTTTTCACCTAAAGATTTCTGAGCACTTCACAAAACATTCATTAAGCTTCAAGGCATGCAGAAGTTACTCTCACCACTCCATTTTACTGCTAGGGAACAGAAGAGCAGAGAGGTAAAGTTGAAGTACCCAGATCAGTAAGAAGGTCCGCATCAGACCCAAAAAGTCTGCTTATTTATACGTCTCACATCTTCCCTTCTTACACATGTCCTATCTAAGGTCATTATAAACAGTATGTGAATTTAAAAAAGTAAAATTCATTGTTTGAGCACTGTAGTCAGGATGTTTGACTTTTGCTTATCTCACTCATGACCTGACGATGCTCGTCCAGAAGGACTTACTCCCACACAAGCCCAGCACAGCTGCTGAGAGAACTAGCATGAATGCAGTCAAGCAACTTTGGCACATGTGGGGCACACCTTCAAATGTCCAAATTAGTTATGGCACATTCACAGTAAATCCAGTGGTTCCAGGAAGCTTTGGAGCTCCTGGGCATGGACATTATTGCATCACATACAAGCAGTAAGCTTGGTGGACCTTGACCAAATTCTGCCCAGCTCAGTTTTACTCTGCACACACAACAGATCTGGTCACACTGCAGAGAGGGAAGCCTGGCATATGGCCCCTTCTGCCACAAGGAGCAGGTACATGACCGGCTCAGGCAGAAAATAAGTAAGCAAACTGAACACCACTCCATTTGCTCAGCTTACTATGCTTCTTTGTTAAGGTTAAATATACGGGCATTGAGAATAAAGATACAGAAAAGTAAAAGCTTTATAAAATAAGTAAAGAGCAATAAAGATTTGAAGCTTTACAGTTTTATGCATATGACAAAGTAGGCTCTTGCCTGCGTATTTCCTAAAAAATAGAGCATAGACCTTTAAAGCCTCTCTTGAATCATACAGAATTACTTCCTTCCTGGCCTTGCCCCAAAGAAGTGCTCTGATTCTCTCTGACAAGGCAAGGAGCCTCACCAGTGCTGGTTAATGGTGGTTCAGTCAGAAGCTCAGCTCACCTAGGCTTCCCAGAAAGCTTGGAGAAATCCTCGGCCAGTCATTCTTCCCGATTCCAAGCTCCCTGCTCTGCTCCCACCTCACTCATCTCTAGGCATGTTTGAAACTTAGAAAAACAGGAGAGTGAAGGAGAATCTCCCCCAACACATCAGTGATCCCCATCAAAACCAAAGGAAGGGACACAAATACGTGAGTTCAATAAAATTATTAAGAAATAAGTATCCACTTAGACTTGCTGACTTAATGCCTACATAGTTGTTGACTCTCTAATCCATCCTTCCCAAAACCCATATAGATACATGGGTTTGTGGCATGCAGAAGGAAAAATGGTGTCTCCTATAATCACTCCTTTGGAGTTCTGAAGACTCCCTGCATCCTAATTACATATAGCAGAAGTTATACCTCAGTAAATTAAAAAGCAAACCCAGAAGCTCGTTTATTTAAGTAAATGCATAACAGTGGAGATGCTTAATGAGAGAAAAAAGTTGCCAGTTTTTATTACCACAATAGCACATAGAGGCAACTATGTCATAGGGAACCTCTGTAGAACTTCCCTGTGTCCGAGTTTAGCATGTAAAGTGATACAACTGTCCTAAAAAGTAAAAGGACTCAGGTACGATTGACTTGAGGATCTCTCATAGGACCAATGCTTATCAGCAGAGACAAACAAATCTCAGAGACCATTCAATCTATGGAACAGGTCACCATGTATATGTGAAATGGTAACAGGGAAACAATCTCTGCTTAGGGGGCAGGGAAACATTATTGGCGTTCCTGTACAAAGAAGCTTGACTTGCCTTTCTCAGGTGGGAACTCTCCCAGTAAACCTGGTCTCTTCATCTACGGTATTCATCTACTGCATGAACCTTACTGTACTGTGTCTACCAAAGCTGCAGCGGGCCGAGGCAGTATGAGTACCTAAGAGGTGCACTTGGCATCCAGACCAGCCTCGCAATCCAAATCCCTTTGTGGCCTTTCGGAGGTTAGTAAGAGGAGGTTTTACTGACTCCATCCTGGCTTTTATAAGCTTCTCAGGGATTACCAAAATTGGAGATTGCATATGAAAAAGACGGTTCATCCATTTCCTTGAAGGGACATTCATCCACTTTGCCGTTCGATCCTTGAAATGTGAGACATGCCTGAGGAGTTTTCTTTGTTATAGTGTCTCACAAATATATCCAGTGATGGTGAGTCCATATGCCTCTGATAAAGGGAAAATCTTACTGTGCATTCCAGCCTCTTCTTATGTAAACATACCACACTAGATGAATTTCTTCTCAAAGAAGAAAGTATTAATTGTGCTGGCTAATAAAACTTTCTGTTGCTGTCCTTCCAATCTGGTCTTCTAAGCATCAACAGACATTAAAACTGTCTCTTGGGAAGTGAAAAGATACTAGAAAGCAGTACAAACCCAAACCTTGTTCTCAAGTTTTCCAGAATTGAGATCTGAATCTCACTCTCAAGTAACAAAAAGTTAAATGCAGCTGTTCATTGTACAGTTTCAAGGTTGAATGTACAAACAACTCCGTTCCTCACACTGTTCGTTCTCTGGCAGATGCCTCAGCAGCAACACATCTGTGCCCTCCCCAATTCCAGTACTTGCAAGCTCCCATTATCACTTGCACGTGCTTTGTCTCCACTGGCAGTTTAAACAGACAAGTAACAATCTTCTCTAAATGCTTGTGTCCAAACAACCCTTAGGGGCTATTTTCTCCTTTACATTTTGCAGCTCTCATAGAGGTTGTGCATACAAGCAGTTATACATACAAGGATTCCAGAGCAACGTAACTATTTGAAGGTACTTTTGTCTTTATATGTGATAGGGAGCTCCAGTCTTCTTTTGATGACTATTTCACGTAGCAAGCAACACCACTATTTATTTCAGCCAGATATAATCTTTCCCCAATGATTATTACTGTACAAAAACAGGTGACAGACTGGTCCGGTTTTTGAACATCTACTTCTCGGACAAAGCTAACACTGGAGCTCATTAGGACATATCCAGCTGTGGGAAAGCCAATTGGAAAAAAAAAAATTGTTGCTTACAAGTCTTTGAAGTTATATTAACTGAGTAATTATAAATAGCAGTAAGCAAACAAAACACCACAAAGAAACTTAATTTTTTTAAAATTCTGCTATTAAAAATAAGACTTTGTTGACATGTTGGCATGTTAAAAGCCAAGTGCAAGGTCCTGCACCTGGGTTAGGGCAATCTCCAGTATCAGTACAGGCTGGGGGATGAAGGGATTGAGAGCAGCCCTGCCGAGAAAGAGCTCCTCCTGCTCAGAGGAAGAAAAGAGGGAA
>NW_010535261.1:36599-41194 GCF_000687285.1 Phaethon lepturus | reverse complement strand
TGCCGGTGAAAGAAAAGCTGGACATGAGCTGGCAATGTGCACTCACAGCCCAGAAGGCCAACCATATCCTGGGCTGCATCCAAAGAAGTGTGGCCAGCAGGTCGAAGGAAGGGATTCTGCCCCTCTACTCTTCTCTGGTGAGACCTCACCTGGAGTCCTGCAACCAGCTCTGGAGCCCTCAGCACAGCAAAGACATGGACCTGTTGGAGCAGGTCCAGAGGAGGGCCACAAAAATTATTAGAGGGATGGAACCTCTCCTATGAGGACAGGCTGAGAGAGTTGGGGTTTTTCAGCCTGGAGAAGAGAAGGCTCCAGGGAAACCTTCTTGCAACCTTTAGGTACTTAAAGGGGGCTTCTAAGAAAGATGGGGACAGACGTTTTAGCAGGGCCTGTTGTGATAGGACAAGTGATAATGGTTTTAAACTAAAAGAGGGTCAATTTAGACTAGATCTAAGGAAGACATTTCTCACAATGAGGGTGGTGAAACCCTGGCACAGGTTGCCCAGAGAGGTGGTAGATGCCCCATCCCTGGGAACATTCCAGGTCAGGTTGGATGGGGCTCTGAGCAACCTGATCTAGTTGATGATGTCCCTGCTCATTGCAGGGGGCTTGGACTAGATGACCTTTAAAGGTCCCTTCCAACCCAAACTATTCTATGATTCTATGGTTCTACAATAGATGTGTTTGGCCTCAGTTTTCAGTTTTTGTGGGGTCTTTTTATCTGAGTCTCAAAGTAGAAATAAGACTTTAATGGCAAAGAAGTTCCATATGTGTTACAATACCACAACGGTGTAAAAAAATCCTAACAGTCTTTAACATAGCCAAGAATCATTTGAGCTTCCTTTGTCCATGAACATGGTCTTTACTTTTCAAAGTCTCATCTGCATGTACAATACACTGAGGAAGGAAGGAAGAAAGGCACCACTTCCTCATTCTCTCTGTGCCTCAATTGTTCCTGACTAAAAAATTGAAATAATAATGTTGATTCAGCTACTGGAGTTAAGCAAAACTAAATTAACTACTTTTGTTAAATGCTATGAGATACCTGAAAAAGTTTCTTCAAAAATGCTAAGTGCTATTTACTCATATCAGCAGCGATCTCTGGCTAAACTGTCCTGGAACCTTTTGTGAACATTCCCTTCTCAGGTTGAACTCAGCTGATAACTCCTCTCTGTTTTGAACTACATGTGTCAGTCCTTTATCTAAAAAAGCCTGGGAAAAACTTAGACAGAACTGGCACTTCTCTTTTTTGAGTAATGAGAACAAAGCAAAACAAAACAAAACAAATCACAAAAGGTCTCAGGATTAAACCTTTGCAGATGAGCAACAAAAAAACCCCGCATCTTTCTGGATGTTAAATTCTTTGCAGGCTTTGCCTGTGCATTATGAGAATAATCTCCAAGACCTCCTAAACGCAAGCCTCTTCATCAACTCCATAAGCTCAGATTTCAAGGAGAGATCTGGTAAGAATCTTATTAATACACCTATGCATGCTGTCACAAGGGAGACAGTATCTACCAAAGCAAAAATGAGGTCAAATTCAGCAGCATTGTCCTAAAGAAAACTTGTCTCCTGGTCACAAATCACTTGTGGAGTACCATGCATCATTTTTACTGCTTCAGACGTATGCCAGCTGCAGCCAGTAGGCTAGAAATACAAAGCTAAATTAAAGTCTCGGTTCAGTGTTGATTCTTCTACGTTTTATGGAATTGTTCCACTTTTATACAAACGGAACCTAGGGCAAACTATGACCCATAAACATTTTAGCAGAGACACAGACATTCAGAAATTTAACGTGGAACTTCTTATCCCAAGAGCACAGTCCTCTGAAGATGATTATTGTATGATGACCATTCCAGCTCACTGCTCAGGAGGGAAAAGGAAAGGTCTGTAGCCTTGTCCCACCCCACTCTGGTCCTACTCATATGGAATCCTGCTGCTAAAATTTCCTCCCTCTCCTGCCAGCGGTACCAAGTTAGCCCCTCTTTTTGCATGAAGTTCAGACTTTTTGTCCTCATTTTCTTTGAACAGCTCTGCCCCCTGCCTGCATCTCAGCTTTTATTTCTTCTAGCTGCTCACATTCTTCCCAAACCTCCCTCCTAAATGCTCCATTTGTATCCTTCTAGCACATTGAAGCCAATGTTCCATAGTAACATTATTCAACCAGACTTTAATAACTCTTTAAAACAGCTTACAGTCAACTAAACCGTGTTCCTGCACAACCAGTCTTAACCAAGAAACTCCAGAAAAGTTCATTTTAGTTCACCTCCTTTTTGTTTTCCACTTTTTTTCACCTAAAAAGGATGTGGAATGAAAATTAAATTAATTTTGGTAGCAGATTAAATTCTCACGAGGCTAGACAGGGATGTGATCTAGACAAGAGAGCTCTCACTCCACTGTAGAGACAGCTTTAACTGAGCTAGCTCAGTTATTAATAGCAGTTTGGTCAAGATAGCCTAGGGCTGAATGCAGTGAAAATACATGCCTCAAAACATGCAAAATTCACCTAAGATCCAACATAATACAGCCTGCATGACCAGGGCAGAACAGTTACTGCCATCTAAACTACCTAAGTAACAGCTAGTTCTTAAGCTCCATGAAGTGAAAACTTCCTCCAAAAAAAAGAAAAAAAAAAAACAACCAAACAAACAAACACACCAAAAACAAGACCTCAGGTGTCAGTTCTATTCTGACGTGCCAGAGAAAGACTACAAGTATTCAAAAATTTCATTGTTTCATTGGGAGGCTAAAGCAAACCCGTTAGAGTAAAGAAGAAATTCAGAGATTGCAATGCACTTTTAGGGGGATAACGAGGCACAAATTTGAGAGGGAAAGATTCTTACAACAATAAAATCAGCTAATATAGCTGTAACTAATGCTCTCCCAACTGCCTTCAGAAACTGCAAAACATCATTATCCCCATCTTGAAGATTTGAGACATTGAGAAATGAAGTGACTTGTTAAAAGTTACACAAAAACTAGAAACAAACTACAAATCCTGCTTCCCTAATCAGCAGGTTGTCCTTACCAGTACCTGTGTACTTGCATACATTATGGTAGTGACTGCACTGCAACCTGATTACAACTTCTGATACTGCACTACAGGTTTGTGCTGACAAAAATATTTAAGATCTCTGTACGCAGGTTTAAAAAAAAAAAAAAAGTTGTCTAAGAAAGTACTAAGAAAGACTTTGAATGTGATCCAGTCCCCTGCAAAATGGGGCTCAGAGATTAGAAGAAAAAGAAAGTTAATTCCAGAATCCAGAAATGCCAAGCACCAGGGAAAAATACTGAGCTTTCTCTTGTCCAGCACCAAGCACAGCATAGCCAAATGTACTGCAAAAGCACAACTGGCTTTTAACCTCAGTCAGGAGCAGCTGCTTTCACAGCAGTGAAATGTTTCAGGCTGAGCCTGACTGACTTAGTGGATAAACGACTTGAAGTTGGTATAGCTCAGAAAGAACCAGCTCATTTAGGAAATGTCACTATCTTAAAAACACACTTTTTCTATCCAATTGGAGCAAGTTTTGAAGCTTTCAAAACTTGGCTGTGACTTGGAGAGGAAAATAAAAGCAGTACTTTTCTGAAATGCTGGAAATTACAAAACACGGCTTGGACTTCAAACGATACGCCCATGAGCCAGGACATGGTGCGTCTTCGCCGGGAACTGGTGTCGCTTCTAATCCCTTGTATTAGTTTAGCGCTAGCAAAACTAATGCCCGATTGGTAGCCCCAGGCGCTGAATTCTCTTTTTATCCCCAAAGCAGGTACAGCAGGAGGGCGAGTTATCTCTATGCCAACCCCTGCTACGATTCCTCATGTCCAGGGGCCTGGTGAGAGGAGGGTGATGTGGTCTCAGGGCTATACTGGTTTCCTAATGTCTCTGCTGTGGCTGCCCACACGGGGGCCGGTTCCCCGTGCTATGTTTCAGGAGGATGGATTCCTAAACTGCAGGGCCTCTGAAAGGGAAGTAATGGAGCAAGAATCCTACAAGCATCCTCTGAGACTTTAAGAAAGAAGAACCAGGGATTATTTTCTTTGCATTATATTCTAGCCGTCTCAAAACGAACGGATACTAGAGAGAGCGATGAGGCCAGAGAGAGTCAATGTACTGAGTACAAATGAGATTTATATGTGGCTTGAGTCACTCAAGCCAATTAGCTACCCACCAGGCTGTTTGGTTTATTGTCCCTACTGGATAAAGATTTAATAAGCAGTCACCTAGATGGGAAGCATGAGACTTGCAGAAAGGAAAGTTTTCACTACTCTACGTGGAAAACTTGAGCCCAGTCCTGCAACAGCTCTGCACAGCTGATTCCCACTGATGTGTCAACGGCTGTAAGACCGTTGCAAGCATTCCCACTGGCTCTTTATCAGGACAGTCCATGTAGGTGGAAAATACGGGAAATACAGGACAACGTTTCATTATATAATTACCATGTCAGAAATCTTCTACACATTCCAAATATTTTATGGGAATTAATAAAGCTTTCTTCAGTTTTTTCTCTCCAATACTCTTATCCAGGACTTGGACATTTTTCATAGCATGAAAGTACAAAATGCTGGATTTTAAAAACTTATCTACTGGGGAAATG
>NW_010535261.1:24626-36568 GCF_000687285.1 Phaethon lepturus | reverse complement strand
GGGAACATATTAAACAATTCAGTCTATGTTTGGAAAAGAAATACAGATTCATCACAACAAGGAAGGATGTTCAAGAGTATCCTGAAAAAACAGCCAGCATTCAAGCCAAAGGACAGGATGAAGTGGGCACAACAGTATAAAGCTGACAAGCAGATTTAACTGACAGTGACAGAAAGAATTGGAAGCTGCCAAAGCCTAAGCTACACTAGGGCTTCTTCAGATACCACATGCACTAAAATTGAAACTAAAAGCACCAATGAGAACATTTTTTAAAACTCCTTCAGATGGGAAAAATCCTACAAGTAGCAGCAGCAAAATGGAAAATACAAACTTTGGGAAATGACAGAAAAAGAAACGCCTATCAAATATAAGTAAGACTGGAAACAAAGCAAAAAAAGGCTGAATTACAGGATTGGACATTTCATGACCTTTCTCAGCAGTCATGCCTGGTATATAAGGCTTTAACATACTTCGTCAGAAGACTTCTTTTCCTGTTAATACTGCTCGTTGCAAGAGCTCAAAGCCATTCATTTAGGCACAGTTTTTGCAAGGCAGTGTCCCAGAGGGTGTGGCCCAGCCTCCTGGGAACAGCATGTTAGTTTTAGAGAACCAGCAGAGGGAGCACATTAGCAATTAAACATGGTTTTCTTGTGTTTGTGCCTGAACAATGAGATTTTTTGGTTGGGTTTGTTGTTGTTTTGTTTTTATTCTCAGCATTCCTCTCTGTCACTAATGTCTGTGACTTACTTAGCTATCAAATTGCTATGAGTTTAGGAGCCAACGCCATGGAGAGTAACAGGCTCCACATCCACCCCACACGAAACCATAGTGGACATAAGCTTTTACCTAGTGGTCGGTCTTTCCTCTCTCCCCATATCAACCTCCACCTTACCCGTTCCTGACATCCTGCCCATGAAATCTTGTGTTGCCACACGATGATTGCTCTCAAATTCCTGCACTGTGACCACTAACTTTCTAGCCAGAAAGAAAGGCATATGGGTCTCTAGGGAAGAAAGAGAAATCAATAATTAACTTTCAGTTGGCTGAAAGGACAACTCTGAAGTCCGTAAGGCAAATTTCCCAGTCCTACTTTTGTATCCTCAAGGGATTCATTGCACTTCCAGCTATCGATGATCTTAGAAGCAAGACATTAGAAAGCTTGTCTTTCAGTTGAAAAAAAAAAAAACAACAAACCACCCCAAACCATCAGTAGAGTAATTTCTATGCTGTATTTACCTCAGAATCAAATGGAACACTATACTTGCCCGCATTTTTAGCTCTACCACAATCCCAAGACAAATTTACTATGGAAGCATAACACTAAGACATCATCTACAGGTGTAACTTAGAGAATGGCATGACTTCTGTCCCGCAAAGGACTTCCCAGAGGTGCTCTGCAGAGGGTCAGAAGCACTGCCCATTCAGGTTTCCCTTCCTCTTCACTGTAGTTACCAACTGCTTTTAATACAGACTTGTATAACCACCGGTTTTATACTAGCTCACACATTCAGGAAGACCATATGGGTTTTGGTTCACCTTATGTACTGTCATTTACCCTTGTGCAAACTGGACATAAAATGCTACCTCGGGGTCTGCATCCACCCACCTCAGAAAAGCACAAGGAAAGGCATGTGACACAAGGCACTGAAGAATAAAGTCCTAAAGGTGCTGCCAGTGTTTGAATTGGGTAGGATTGGTTTCTGCTAGAATACCTATCTTTCATAGAAGACGTTGAGAAGAGTACTTGGTAACAAGTACAGCACAGACTACAAATCTGCTCTGCACGGGGCTGGTGGGGCAGGATGCCGCTCTTGGGAAGAGACCACTTGTTGGCATGAAAGGATTCAGCCTTTGTGCTCGCACAGTCCGTGGCCTTTCTTCCCCTAGTGCCACCTCGTGCCAACTTGGCCAGCAGCTCGCTCTTCTGCGAGGTGAACATCTGCCCCATGGGAAACGGGCTGGGACCCTCCGCACTCATCTCACCAAAGCCAAACCCCAGCTGCCAGAGGAACAGTATTTCTTTTTTCTTTAAAGACAGCTTCATCCCATTAGCCTGATTTCCCACTCCTGTATTATAACCACTTCAAGATACACAGTCTTCACTGGACGTTGACAAAGAAGCTGAACTTCTTCCTTCTTGCGGACCTCTGGGACGTGTAGCGACCCGCCCTGGCTGCCCCCGTGGCTCTGGAAGAAGGAGGTGGGCGCGCATGCCCCTGCCTCCAGTGACCATGTTAGAAGACCCGTCTGCAAACAGAACTCCCGCCAGCGCCGGGCAGTCAAAATGCCGTCACAGTACCCGACAGCACTGAAGGATTAAGTACAAAAATGTACGAAACGATGAAAGACCTAGGCAGTAATCATTCTGAAATGCCAGTTTCCTATTAAAGGAGAATTGGATCAGTGCTGTTAGAACTAAATATTAACTTTTAAGATAAATAATAACCAGGGATATAGGTAACATCGTCAAAACAAAAACCATCCTGGACAAAAGCCTTTGCCTTTATTCACTCCTCACTGAAAGTTTGATAAATCTGTGAAAATCTGTTCAAGTTAAAACTGTACAGATATAACAAAAGTATCTCAAAATTTGGTGCACTGTTAAACACCACTCTTTACCGAGAAAAACCTGGATTACTGGCATAGAGAGATTATTAAAAATCCAAATTATTTTTCACAGTTGATATTATTTGTTTACTCTCTGAATTTTCTTGGGCGAAAATAACAAAATCAGTTAAGTCCATTTCACTTCGATTTGCCATCGTTTTCCTTCTGCAGTACAGTTTGAACTGCAAACCCTACAGAGGGAACAAGTTATTCTTTAAAAGCAACTGTTTACAGTGCATTGTTTCATTTAAAAAAATAAAATTAAAAACATCTATGAAGTATTTGGATTTTCTAGGAGTTTTGCTTAAAAAAATAGTCTAAGTAACTTGAAATTAAATTTCAGTGTTTAATTTTCCATTAACATTTATGAATCACTTTCAGTAGAAGCTCTTCACCATACAGATCACAGTGTAAAGAAGTCCTATAAAAAGAGACAGGAGTGAAACCAACTGAAATCTATAAGGCCACAGCATGCCATCAATTTCTAAACAGAACTCCTATTCAAATCATTCTGCTTAAAAGCTCATATGGTCTGCAAAAACGAACAGGGTTTTCTTGAAATGATTTAAATAACAATTTATCTAAGACTGTAATCTCTCTTGTATGGGATTTGTAAGCCATCCCACAGAATTCTCTAGCAGGGGACACTGTTCCCTATTTACATCAAAGTTTTATATAAATAATATTACTTTTTTTTTTTAATTTTCTGCAGCTGTTTTCCCTTATGAATAAGCTGGGCCTATGAAGAAAATGTGAAAATAGGAAAACTGTGAGTAATATTTATAATAATGATATATTCAACTCAGGAAATTGCTACAACTGTCTTTATCAAAATAAACAAGATTGATATTTTTTCCTCCTTTAAGAGAAAAACCAAAATCCTCTACTATTAAAATTAATTTGAATGGGTATTTGTTTTGTATTTTGTTTGACTGTCTTATATCCCGGTTTTGGCCCCATTAAAAAAAAAAAAAAAAGGCAATACAAAAACACACAGACACAAAACCCCAACAGCATTGCTTTTCGTCTCACAGGAGTGAGACAGGCACATACACACGCCATTCAGCCCAAAATTACTCTAGCTACAGGGCATGGCAAAGCATGAAATAACTGCTCCAGAGCACTTCCTCGTGTGGGTGTGTTAGATAACTGTCTGCTCCAACGCTAAAATAAAGCACGCAGTGACCCAATCAGCACCGCGAGCCCTGCTCCGCACAGCTGCCCGGGCTGCCATCACGGGAACCCGCAGCACCCCACACCGCCCCGCGCACGCCGCTCTGCCAAACGCGGTCCTACCCCCCCGGCCAACAGGCTTGACGCTGCCAGAGTTCCAGCTACAGCATCATATGCCGGATTTAAGTTTACTTAGGCATACTTTACCCTTTCCTGCTGTATCCAGATTGCAAACGGACTTTGTGCTACCAAAAGGGCTAAGATTTTTTTTTGTTGTTGCTAGAATATACTTGGGGTTCAAGGAAAATGAGATCCTCCTAGTGAAAAAGTTTTTAAGGTTGGAAAAAAAAAAAGAGATCTTGCAGGGTAATGAAAAATGTTTCTCCTACTCCAACTCTCCTTCTCTGCTCGAATTCTTCTTGCCTGCGGTTTTCCTAAAATCAAGAAGTACCTTGTAGTCATTTTTAAAGTTTTTAAAAAATGTTACGATGAGGCTGGACTTCTGCTAAACATACGTGTAAGAATCCTGAGGACAGGTCTCTGTGCTTTCCTACAAAAAGCCCGGGCTGTTGAGGAACGTACACCTGCACGAGTTCAGGAAAAAAATGACAGGTGCCTAAAAACCCACCCACCCCACGAGGGGGACGCCCGCTAACGCTCCAGCTGCATCACTCCAGGCTGACCACCAGCCACAGGCATCAGCTACTCCACCTTTAAGACCCCTACGTTTCTGGCATAACTTCAGCATCCCCTCTATGCCCAAATCGGAGTTTCACAGCCTGAGATTCAAACTTTAGGAGGGGAGGAAACACCTTGCTACAGTTAACAGGTCGTTTGAAGAAATAAACACATGTAAAGTCTATCAACAAAATATTAAATTTAGAAGCTTGAATAAAAAGGAGGAGAAAAAAAAAAAAGGAAGCAATGAATGTCATTCCCCAGCTAACAGATGAGCCACCAATTCTTGGCACACTGATATATAAAACCTTGAAAAGTTTCGCTCAGGTTCTGCAAATAAAGCTGCTAATAAAATAGAGCAAGTAGTTTCAGTAGCTGTAGTGCCAGTGAATAGATCTGCTGCTTTGGATTTCAATTAACGTAGTTTGTTCAGCGAGGAGGCACTTCTGTTCGAACTGGGGAGACGTAAGTTAAAGGACAGCTAAAAAAAAGCCCCAAACAACAGCAAAAAAACCTGTTGGCAGCAAAAGTTCTCTCCGGCTCCAAAATAATGGATTTTTAAGAAACATTTCAAAGGATTTGAAGGTTTTGGAGAATCTCCTATGCAGTCCCAGGTGGGTTAGGAATATTGCATTATGGACTTCTTTGTGCTAAGAGGAAGGCCTAATGCATGTTTTTAAGAAGTCCGCCTCTTGCTATTAAATAAATAATTTTCTATTAAAAAAAGGTGATTGTTATTGTTGAGAGATCTCCACTGATCAGCGTCCATTTTATAAAATTACTTAGGATTCTCTGGAACATTTTACGTAACTCACCACTTCTATCTCTTTTCTTTTCTTTTTTCCTTTTTTTTTTTTTTATTAGCAGAATAGCAGTTTTACTCTCCAACAGAAATGACAGAAGCTCAGATAAAAAGACCATTTCAAATGGATCAATTTAAGCAGTCTTTAGAACCCATGATAAATCTGGGCTCCAAAAACTCAACAATGCTAAATGGGCTATGAAATGCATCACAAATCCCTCCCCAGAAAAAAAAAAAGAAGGGGGGGGTCAGGGAAATTAATTCAGAGAAAAGCGTCAACGTTTGAGATTACAAATAAGCAGCATATTTGTGGAATGAAAAATGGTAAATAAATAGTTACTATTTCTGGACAAAATGGCTCGATAGATTTCATAATTTGCCACCACTGTAAAAAATATCTGTTCCCTTCCCCCCTCCCTTCCCCGGCAGTACACACGGAAACACAAGCATAACCATGCATAAAGTGGGAGGGTGGGGGGCAGCCAAGGATACAAACTCCCTCTCAGAAAGTTTGAATTCTTATTAACCCAGTGATGCCTCCGCAACGTTACATTAGATCAGCAACATAAAAGTTAGACTATACGTCTCCTTTCTTCCTAGTAAAGGAAACTGGAAAAATACTAATAATGAAAAATAGACGTTAAAAATATCCAGGAGGAAAAAGTACATGTACAATAACCAAAATTAACCCCCTCCGCCCCCATACCAAAACAGACAAACAGCAAAATCTCCAAATAAAAATCCTGTCAGGAGGAGTGGAACCTGCTTTCTCTTTTTTTTGCGTTTCTTTACTGTATGCCAAGCATGGACTTTAAACTTACAGTGTGCATATATATAGAAAACAAAGAAGGAGAGTCACCGTTAACCCTGGTCACCGGCATTACAGTTAAAAGTCATTGGCAAATACTAATAAAACCCCATTTAGCAGTAAATAAGGAGAACATGATATATGGACGGACAGATGGAACTGCATAAACAGAAAAGAAAAAGCAGAGACCCACAAACATACAGAGAGGGCTGTTTTAAAAGAGTGAAAGATACTGATTCACTTGGAACTAGTGTTGGAAAACAAATGTTATTTGTTTCCTTCGTGATTAAAAAAAAAAAGTAATTAAAGTGAATCATAAGGGGGCACACCCTTAAATAAGTAGAAGGGGGAAAAACATTTGTAGGGGGTAAGGCCTTCTATAGATGTTCCGAATTTTAAGCTAGCAAATAGGTCTGGCAAACTTACATCTCTAAATTAAAAATCGGGGGGAAGGGGGGGGGGAGAGAAAATAAAGAAGTGCTGGTGGTTTAAGGAGAGTAGAGGCTTTATTCTTTTATTTTTTATAAAAGTTGACTGGCCTACCTTGTTCCCCAGTCCTCAGTTTGTCTCCTCATAGTCGCTGTCTCCCTGGAAGTACAGTGTGAGTGGTAATGACTGCCTGCCTCCCTAATGAGTCCATTTTCCTGCTCTTGATGTTGTGTATATACACACACTGCAACCTACCTTACAAACCACAGAGACGGGAAAGGGAGCGCGAGCGAGCGAGCGAGAGCGAGCGCGAGCGAGAGTGCGAGAGCCAGGGAGAGCGAGGGAGAGGGAGAGGAGGGAGAGGAGGGAGAGGGAGAGAAAGGCGCACACAGACAAAGCCCTCCTACCAGACAGCAGACAACCCTCCTTCCCCTGGCTAGCAAAATACAACTCGGCTAATGCAGCAACAGGTTCAATACGCTGCCAGGCTGAGGCAGCCTCCAAAAGGTATACGGGGCTGAGCAGGATTGCTGGCAAATAAACAGTTCCGTGCCGGCTGGCTCCACCTTTCTTATTTATGTTACAGGATGTTGGAATGCATTGTTTCAGACAGTCCATATAATTATCATAAATACATTTTTCGTGCGTAGTAGCATGAAGCGCCAAAACGCATCAGCCATTCTGCTCCGTAACCTTATAGCTTTAACACATGCAGGGAAGGTGTAAACATATCTCTTTTGACAGGCAGACTACACAAAGCCCACTGATGATTTTAAAGTCATGAGATCTTGCAAGAAAGACGCTCCTGAAGATAGGTTTCCCCAGACAATAGGGGAGCAGGGAAAATTGATCTTGGTGAGGGAGAAGTCTTCGTAAGAGGCTGCTCGGTAAACAATTGAAAAGAGAGGGCTATTCTCCCCAGCGTTCCCTCCCTTCAAAAATATATACCGGGAAGCTTCTACCCCTACAGCTATAATAATGTGCTGTGCTTATGTCTGAACAGGTGCAATGCATATAGTACATGGTGTTACAAGGACAGAAATAAATCTCTCAAGTAAAAAAAAAAAACATTTTCCCAGTTGCAAACAGGCCAAGGTTATTTAAAATATAGGTCTAATTTGAAGAATGTTCTCCCCAGTTTTTTGGGGGGGGGGGGGGGGGGTGCGGCTAGAGGGAAGGTGCAAAGGAGAGGCAAAGATGGGAAAATCAATACACGTAACCAGTTACTAGATTTTTATTTTTCACAATATTCTGTCATATCTGAAGACGATATATGCTGCTTCTAAAATAATTTTCACTCAGTCCTGCCCCTCATCACATGTAAACTTACGCTGTCACAAAAATTCTGTTGATTTTTATGACAACTACAGGCGTGTGAAAGTAACAAGGACAGGAAAACAAGATTTTTCCACCTGTATTTCATCTTTGGACAAAGGTTCTCCAGAACTTTAGCTACAAGGGTATCTTTTAGATGGAGAAACTGGGTTCAAGGGAAAAAAAAAAAGGTTAAGTGATATTCCCAAGGTTATGCTGTAAACCCGTGGAAAGACAGACGAGAACCCGAAATCTCCTGATGCTTAACACAGAATTTGCCTGGAGTACCCATCTAAAAGTTAATTGTCCTATCTAAGCCAGTTGTGTAGGCTCCCTCTATTGTCAGTGGAGAGACAGGCACCTCCCAAAAGCAATGCATCCCAGCTTCCCCCCTCTCTCTCCACCGAGGAGGGAGCCTACACAACTAGATTAGGTTAGGCAGCTAGCTTGTAGTTGGCTAAAATTAAGTAAAATGAATCTCACTTTTGATCTAAAGCTCTGTTACAACATCCTGCTTCCCAAAATACATTTTTATTATCACATTTATTATTAGGCAATATATGCTGAAATTGTAGTGATGGAAAAGGGGTAGCCTGCTGACTAAGAGAGACAGGTAAACTCCCTAGATTCATGGATTTGTATCCTCAGGCTGGCTGCTATTCATGATTCACACAGTCTTTATAATATTAACCAGCCTGGTGACTGGTGAATTTGATTAGTTTTGTTCACTGGTAGCTGCTACACATTTTTGTATTTCACTTATAAACATTCTGTTTTCATCCAGATGTACAGTAAATACAGAAGGATTATGTATTTTTTTTCAAAAGGTTAATTTTCATTAATGTTTGCATCAAAATACAGCCTTTCTTACCTTAGCATAAAATATAAAGAGTAAAAAGCTCTATTAAGTGACTTAGTTCAACTCCTTCTGTAATATTTAGCTACATACACACCTGGCATCTGCAGAGGCAGCTCTACAAGTTGCTCCAAATATATATTGCAAAAATTTAGCCCTAATATATATTTGCTTCTCTGGACTATTATGACTATGTTCGCTTTACTGAAGGGTATGCAAGGTCAGGAAAGCAGAAGGGGCATTTGGAGACTTTGCTTCTAACTGCGGTACGCTAACACGATCTGGCCATGTATGTACCACTCACTGCCTCAGTTTCTCCATCTGTAAAATGGACTCAACTGTAGTTCCATGAGCAGATGGTACCATAAATATGCGAAGTGCTTTGCCTTCCTATTGCAGCCTGACATCTCTCAGAGTTTTATAATGGAGAATATTATGGGAAAAATATAAATACTTTATCAAGGGAACCTGTAATCAAAGCCAGATGATGAAAACCACAAGACTGTATGTACTTCTATTCAGTTCAAATAATATGAATAGTCTCTGAATTTAAAATTTAAACACTAGATCTACACCAAAATGAGGATATCGGATGTAGAAAGTTCACAGTGCACTGGAACATCCGACCCCAAACTGACATTCATTCCTCAGCCCCACCTACCTTATACATACAAATATGAAGAGAGATTCAAAACGTACCAAGTCGGATAAAATACAGTTTTGAACACTTCAAATTTAACTGACATTCAGGTTGAAATCTAATTTGGACACTTAAGTTCGAACAGTGTTCATATTTGTCATTGATCCACATCCAAAAAGTGTAAGTTGGGAGGTATCTAGATTCCTTACTTCCTGTAACTTTCTAGAAATGTCATATATGTATCTGAACATGTATTACTGGTCAAATTTCCTCATATTCTAAGGAAGCCTCAATCTCTGCAACAACACTAGAACTAAGCCCGATTCCATCCAGCCATGGCAACACTTAGACCAGACCTAAACTGGAAGCCAAAACTACTCCTTCCAAAGTTTCATGGGTTTTGGGTACCTACAGAACTATAGAACCAAACCCAAACACTTTCAAACCTTAAGATTGTTTGAAAGCAAATATGAAGTAAATTCCAACTTAAGCTAGTTTTGGCCCTCAATCAGAAATTAATCCAATTAGTTGTAATCTTTATAAAAATCTAAGTATCTGTCTGGGAAACAGAAGATAGGGAAATAAAAAACTAATAAACCCCACAAGATGTGATCTGAACAACTGGTTCCTTGCCTGTGAGTCTTTCCAAATGGATCCAAACCATCAATGGCTCAATTCTCTGTTGTCTGATAAATCATTCAGTCTACCTAAACCATACAAAAAGAGCATAAAAAAAATCCTGAGCGATAGAATTGAATGGAGAATCCTGATCTAATGATGTTTTGCCAACATAAAAATATCTGCCCGTTTGCTTGATTCAAAACACCCGGTGAGAGCCTGCTCACCGCCATGCCACATTCCTGTGGGCCGGCAATTCCTCCTCTCCATTACGGGAGCACGTTGATGGCTATGTACTTGGTTCACTTGCAGGGAGAGGGAAGAGGACACGTAACTGCTGACAGCTTTCAGCTCTGTCACAGGACTGGACACACACCTGCCATGTGATGGCAAAGGCCTACACTTGGCCACACAACAGAACAGGCAAGCAAACTCTTGTCATGTACCCAAGAACATGCCTTTCCCATGGCAGAGACACTGAATTTGGTTATGTCACACATGGGGTCACCCCACAAGAAAGAGGCTGGAACAGAGGGCCTCCAGCCATCTTAGTAAAAGGCTGCATTATCCATCCTGAATGTAGCAAGAACAGGCAACGCTGGTCTACCCAGTAGATGATACTCCTGGTTTTCTTTTTCTGTAAACTTGTCTTCTCAGTTCAGAGTTAATGTCTAGCAGCTGTCATCAGGGAGGCAAAGGAGCCCCAACCCCTCTAGCAAAGCCTTAAAAAGAATGAAAAAATGACTAGCACCATAAGGCAGGTGGAAGATTCTGGTGCTTGGCGCAGCAGGGGCCCCATCTACAGTTCTCCCAGGGAGCTGCAGAGCCCTAAGAACACCCTGATCTTCAGTAGTAAGGTGGAGATAGGAGAAATCAAACTGTCCACCAGAACTGTGAAAGTCTTGGTTGCAAATGACAAGATTCTGGATGTCAGACTAAGAGTGAAGGAAGGTGCTTCGGTGCCAAATACATATTCTATACTGCTCTGGTCTCTCCTCTCTTTTTTATGGTGCCAGGTGCACCAACATGCTGAGTTTAGTCATACCTTGCTGGCAACCACAACTGGAAAAAGAGTCACTTCCTTTGAAAAAAAAATTTGCCTCTTAGCAGTTATCTAAGGTCTGATTTTCAAATTCTAAAGAAATTTAAGTGGGACTGACTCCATGAACTGGTTGGTTATCCTGCCCATCCTTGTGGTGGCTTAACACACTAGTTTTGATCTACTCCACATACCTGCCCTACGACAGTCCCATCAGTGCCTTCAGGGCACTCTGCTTTACTACAATCCCAGGAATTGTTCTTAGAAGCCAGGCTGGTTTAACACCATACTGATGTTAAAAATCCCAGGCAAATTTCTGTTGCAGTTCTCTTTCAGATGGTACAGGCAGGACCTAGAAACACTCACAGCAACGTGTCTGAACTTGTTTGCTTCCACTTAGTCCCCTTCACCACATATGCAGATCTCCTAGACTCCCCTGGTATATCACACCATCATGTTGCCAGCCCAACAGGATTGGCGATTCAGACGTCTCTACTGGTGTCCTGCAGTGTCTCTGCAACTTTGTTCAAACGTAATGAGAAAGATGCCAATTAAAAACGCACAAGAGTCCTGCAGCGTGGCAGGCTGATTCAAATTAGATACCTGTATGAAGTGATTAAAAATAGGTTTTCTAAACCTGAGGATAACAGGAGGACTGTACGTTTGATTTACATCAGCAGGGGTCAACAAAAACATAGAAAAACCACACAAAAGCTCTTTATCCCTGCAGATTTACTGGTGAAGATGCTGAGGACAGAAGGAGAGAAATACAGTGTGCTTCTGGTGTCTTTCAATATGCAAAGAATCTCAATTGTTCTCCCATTTCAGCAGTCATTACTTACTGCCAGAGCTCCAAGTAATACTTTCCTTGAATTTAGCAACTTTGATCCATCATTCCATAGTTTACATGGACATACACATGAACAAATCAAATCTCACAACTTCCTTTGGTAAAAGGCTACTGTCATTCCAATTTTT
>NW_010535261.1:10441-24595 GCF_000687285.1 Phaethon lepturus | reverse complement strand
AAAGAGTTAATCACTCTGTTGAGAACAGAAGTGAAATTGGGATGTCAGGCTTTCCTGAAGAGTGCTGCCTTTATGGATCAGGCTCTCAGACAGCCCAATTGATTGGCAAGACTGGGAACCACTTGCTGAACCAGAACTGGCTTTTCTCATGTTGCTTGTTTGTTGTTTTTTTAAATCCCGGAATGTCCTGAATAATAGATCAGATGCAAAGCCGGTATGTCTCCAACAGTTTCAATGGATTTGTGAGTATCTGTCTGCAAGTAACATGTACCAAGTACCATAAATGCCCACTTTCTTTTAGGATGACACTACCAGTAGCTGGTAAAGGAATGCTTTGCACAATGACTGTTCCCTTACAGCCCTTAGGTCACTTTGCACAAAGGCTGGAAAATGATGTTTCCACTGCATAATAATCCCCTGTCAGATACAACAGTACTGCATTACTCTAGTACCATGTTGGGTAAATATTGCTGCTACGTCAGTAAACTCTGCCAGTGAGATCTAGGCAATATAAGAAATTTTGTCCCAACAAAACCAATCCCTTGCTTTTATACCCATCAACATTGGTGTGTGTCAGTCACCACCTACAGGGACTGAGAGTCCTCATAAAACAAACTCCAGAAGACCAGTATCATACTAACATACCATTTCCCAATTCAAAAGCCAAAACCACACAAAAAGTCCTCAGACTCCCATGTGCTTTATCCCCATCTCCCCATTACATATACATGCACACATACTTGGGATGCCCATGTGTTAGCTTTGTGTCTTCAATGTGTAGATTGTGTTGTAATTACTCAGCACTTAACAACCTGCAGTTACGTATGTGGCCTCGGTTATGTATGTGTTCATCCTCTCCACTTACAGAGTGCTGGGCTGTTACCTTTATTTGCATCGGCAGGCCATTTGTGACCAATTTAGCTGTTGAGCTAACATGCAAGGCCCTCATCCAAGCTGTGGAGTTACAATGGAATGGGATCTCGTTACACAGCCTACTGCATCATATGGTGCACCCTCTATTATAGAACTAAATGGTTCCCAAAGGTTACCTATAATTCAATTATAAAGAGTCACGCTGCAGTTCGGTCAACATTTAAGGACTAGAAATTTGATGATTTACTTATGGAAATCCATACTAAATCCATCCCAAAGTGAACAACAAATTGTAAAAAGTAGTTTTACCATCTGAAAGGAGCTGCACATCCATCACACTTCTACCAGATGACTAGGATGACTATCAAAGATTTCTATTTTTGTCCTAGAAAGTTAGGGAGCATGCAGGAGGATTTGATTGCTGTCATAATACTTGCAGATGGTTATGACATGAGCCACAATGAAAGTGCTGACACTCTAGGTGGCCATCACTTCACTTTTACCCTCTTTAAATAGGAGGAAAAAAAACCCAACAACAAACCAAACCAAACTTCTGCAACTCTAGTGATTGTCACATCAGTTGGGATGCACTAAGTTTATCATGAATGGAGATCTGATCTAGATTGAGCGAGAGGCATCACTAGCAATATTTTGGAAGCTGTTATTTGACCCTCTTGGTGCAACTGAATGTTTTCACAAGTTTATGAATCAATTCTACCTGGAAAATATTTATGTCAGCGTTTTCAAAGATGCTACTCTTTCAAGAGGTAATTATCTTCTAGTTTAGAATATCACATCTGAGAGTATTGCCCCCCAAATGAATAGCCACTTCTGGAAGAATAAAAACAAAAATGCAATTTAAGTGCATCAGAAGTACAAAGACAGAAATTCCACATTTTAACTTTTATTTGATTGACTATACATGAAGTGGAGAAAAAACACCTCTACAGAAAAGAGACAAACAGTATTGAAACTTCAAACATCTAAAGATGTTGAGTAGCCTCTAAAAGTTATGCAATTGTCTTCAAAGCTAGGGAATTTTTATTTAACCTCTATTATGCTCCCAAGTACTTTTTTAAGCTTTTCTATATAATTATAAAAACTATAAGTTTCTTTATGTATTTTCTTAAAGCTAAGACTGTAATCACAGCATGTACAATAATGCTCTAATATTTGAAAGGAGCAATACTAAGTGGCAATACTAAGTGCCATTATTCATCTAATACTTCACTATGAAATCCCTTTGGCTGATGTAGGATTATTTTCCTCAAACACAGGCACTGTGTGAAAGTTCCTATGTAGGATCTTTCTCCACGTATTCTAGGAAAGGGGAAACCAATGCGTTTACCAGGCAGACTGGAGTTGTAAGTTACTGAAAAGGCTGGACTCTTTCTCAGAGTTGTGTGGCTTGTATCACATTTTTAAGGAGCTCAGCACAAAATTTCACCATAGGACCCAGGTTCACATGGTCCAAATTCCTGCTTAGTCCCCATACTTATGGTTTCTGGATATATGACCTTAAAATCCTACAGACAGACAATAGAAAATATCAGGCACAGGCACTTGGGTGTGTTCAGGCCAACTCACTTTGACCTGGGAGTATATAAAAGTGTCTGATTCAGTTCTGAGGTAAACTAAATATTGCAGAGACCATGGAGTAAAGAAATGGAAATGAGTAAAACATCAAACAAGGGTTTATCCTTGTTAGTCTGAGAAGCCCATTCTAAGAAAAAACTTGACTAACTGGTGACCTCTGTATCAAATGCACAGGAAACACTAGTAAGGATGCAACCATTTTACTAGCACCAACACCACCAAAATTAAATATAAAAGTTTCACTTTCACAAACCTTGATTATCCATAGACGACTGCTGTGGGATTATTTTGTGTATAAATGGGCAGGATTCATGTCTTTGAAACTTTTAGTCGAAGATGTTTCTGAAGCATAAAAAAAGTAGAGGTACTGGATGTAATAAAGAAAAGGAATGTGCTGGTCTGAATATTCTTTTACTTTATATAAGGTAAGTTCTCTTAGAAAAACTAGGCAAGACTGGTTCCAATTAGTCCTTTAGTTTTAGCCTAAAGGAGAATATTTTTGGATAATCTGAACACAGTTTGCTCAGCTGTTTTAAAGGACATATTATTTCCCTGAAATATTAATTGAAATTCATTTTGTAAGGAAAAGATGAAAGTGTTTATTATTTAAAGCCAAAGAAATTAAAAGCAAAAAGTTGTATTAACTTAAAATTAAGCCTCAGGTCTTATTTTGCACAAGAACAGAGATAAGAGCTTTTCTTTCAGTCGGACCTATCAAAAATTGGAAGATCTGGTGAGGTTAGTGGTGGTATACGCCTGACAGAAATGAGTTTGGGTACCCTATAGACAAACAACTTTTTTATTTTGCCTGTATTTGAACAAAAAGGTCTTTTGTTATAGAACTAGAACATAGAGAATAAGATGACATAATATTTTAAAAATGATACAATGAAAATGAAGTGTACCAACTTCAACGCGATTCTTCAGTCAGGTTTTATAATGAGCCCGAGTTAGTTATTATTTTATGGTCAAAGGGCCCCTTTTCTATAGCTTTCTTTGCAATCATTAGCTAGGACTGTAATATTTCGTATTGCTACCAAGATGGTTGTGGTTTAACTCAGCAGCAGCTAAACACCACACAGCCATTCGCCCACTGCCCACCCCTGTGGGATGGTAGAGAGGTTTGGGAAAAAAAAGTAAAATTCACGGGTTGAGATAAAGACAATTTAACAAGACAGAAAAGGAAGGGGAAATAATAATATTAATAATAATGATAAAAGAATATACAAAATAAGTGATGCACAATGCAATTGCTCACCACCTGCCAACCAATGGCCAGCCAGTTCCTGAGCAGCAGCCCCCAGCCAGCTTTCCCCTTAGTTTATATACTGGGCATGACATTATATGGTATGCAATATCCCTTTAGCCAGTTTGGGTCGGCTGTCCTGGCTGTGTCCCCTCCCAGCTTCCTGTGCCCTCCACAGCCTCCTTGCTGGCAGGGCAGTATGAGAAGCTGAAAAGTCCTTGACTCAGTGTAAGCACTGCGCAGCAACAACTAAAACATCAGTGTTATCAACATTATTCTCGTCCTAAATCCAAAACACAGCACTATACCAGCTACTAGGAAGAAAATTAACTCTATCCCAACCGAAACCAGGACAAATTATTAGCTAAGACTGTAATATTTGGTATTGCTACCAGGATTTTCTATGATGATGTAATCAGAGATCCCCTTTGTAATATCTGTGCAATTAGTCATAATTAAGTTTGTCAGGGGAACTTTAATTTCCTGATTTTCTAAAAAATAAAAAAATCAATGTTAATATTGCACTAATCAGCACTAACATTTAATTTGTTTTGTTTCAAAATCAGAGGTCACATTGTGAAACCATTTGATAGTGTGCAATGAAAAAAACCCCAACAAAATAAACAGAAGTTGGAATAAAGATAACTATATTAACTGGTACTTTGCTGTCCTACTGTTCCATTTGTTGGAACAGTTGGTCCTGAAGCCCACAAAAAATCGGTAAGAATCAGGATACAAATATGACTTTAAGTACTCTCTGTTTTGGTCTCAGAATGAATCAACATTTGTTTTTCCCACATTGTGGTAACATCACAGATGTTCGAATCGTAAATGCCAGTATACCTTAAAGCTTTCTGTTTCAGAAGCAAAGGTACCACCACTACAGCTAAATGAAAGTCTTGACCAGCTTCAGTAGACCATTTGTGGGCCAGGCACCAAGCAAGAGACAAAAATAATGTCTGATAGAAATGCTGCATACATATCAAGCTATACATTATGTATCCCTCCAGCTGAGTAAGTAAAACTGAGTTTCAATCTGGAATTCCTGGAGATTCATATAGTAAAGCTGTAGCACACCATAAAAATTCACTGGGGATTATCAGATATGTGCTTACAGGGAGAAATTGGGAGCGCCCCATTAATGGCTACCTGGTGCAACACAGGTTCTGCAGTCATGAGAGCTGGGACTGGCTGTTCAGGTGCCACATCCACCTCATGCGTGCAGCTAGTGCTGATAATCATTCACTGTTTAAAAATAGGTATGAGAAAGGTAGTCACAGGGTTATAATGAAGAAAATTTATGGGGCATTACTCTCTTAAACTGCTGTTTCAATCTAAACACTACTCTGTGCTCGAGGTATCAAAATGTGACAACAATGCTCAAGGTCTCCATAACAGGATTATCCCTTTTCTTTTCCTGCCTTATTTCTTGAAAAAAAAACAGTAAAAGAGTAAATAGTTTTAACATTTAAAAGAATGTCAGTAGTCTTCAGAATCAACACTGCTTCAAACATCCAAGACTTCTTGTATTAGGAGGCTGACTGCAAATAACCAAGTGTCAGCTCACATCTAGTGCAATCTTTAATTAGAACCTCACAGTCAAGCAGGCTACGAGCTTTTTGCCTCCTAAATTAAAGCTGTAATTTTGTGCACAAGAAGTCAACCACCAAGGAAAATAAAGCGCTAGTTTACTGTACTGCTAAAAGTCAGCTCAGTCTGACCCCTGTCTCAAAATACGAAGGACATAAATTATATCATTTTCTGGAGAAGCCACAACATAACAATTTCTATGAGTTTTTGGTGTTAGGTACTTAATGATGCTGGAAGTTCTTTGGGATTACTTTACAGGCTACTGCTCTGAGAAAAGAAAAGTTATGTGCAAGACAAATGAAACCAAAAAGTTCACTTATAGGCTCTCAGCACTATCCACAGGTCTCAAAGCTCAAGGTTATCCATCCCTATCTATGGCAAGAGCTCCCTTTCAGAGGAACGAGAATATTTGCTTCACAATAGCTCAAAGGTGTTCAAATCCCTGCAAGATACTAACACTATATTCCATTCATTTTAATGGAAAATAGACATCCAAATTCCCAAAGACAGCCCTTTTACCATTGGGCCCAAAGAAACAGATTACATGAAAATATCTTTTTATCACAAGAGAAGACAGGAAAAAAAATTCCAATTAAAATTGATGGAATTGATCAAAGAATGAAAGCCATCAAGGAACAGACAGGCAAAACAGGGAATAAAATAAAGGAAAAGCGCATAAAGTTATCTCATTCCCCTCAAGGAGTATAAAAAAACCCTCCCTACAAGAGTAAAAGAAGGTATTTCCAATTTGTTTTCTAACATCTTTTAGCTGTAGAAGTATAGATTAAAGACTAGGAAGCATGTTGAAAATTGTGGGAAAGCCAGACCATAAAGTTGGAAGTAAAACACTTGTAACTTGAATTACTCCATTGTCACAATTAAATGGCCAGGAAGCACTTGAGTGCTTTCAGAGTAGCCATAAGCACCCCTAACTTCATGGGTTTGAGTTTTAACTAAGGTCACTTCAGCTCCAAAAAAATTTCTAGCCAATACTCCTTGGGCTAAAAAAGAATTTCGTATAGCTGGAGTCTTAAGGCTTACCATAGGTATCTGCATATTTGCAGCCTTAACGCAGTTCCTCTTAGTATACCTTCATACTCTAACCACATGTATACATGCTCCCTCCCTCCTGGTAACTTAGCCTTTTGGTACTCGGTTGTCTCATGTGCACTCAAGACTAGATCAAGCCCTTGGAATTTCTAAGCAGAACCCTGGACCAAAGACCATCCCTGTGGGGACAAGGAAGTACTCGGTGGATGAAGAGCAAACCATCTCACACAGTTACCATCCCACAGATTCTCCTGCTGTGGCCAGGCTCTCAACCCACAGAAAGCTTCTTGGGACTTCCCACAGTACCTGTGTGGGATAATGATAAGTCCTTCTCACTCTTAAAGCAGTATGTGTACCCTCATCTTTGAGAAAATGTCAATAAACAATTTAAATGAAGTGTTACTTGTGAAAATGATGGCTAGATTTTCACTTAACAGCACTACATCTGAGACTGCACAGAGAGGGTAGTACTGACACATAGATGCATACTACTCTACAGCCACAAGAGATTGACGTGGGGGGGCAGGAACAAAATAAAACAACAACACAAAAAACAATAAGCCATAGCAGACCACTAAATATGCCAATGACAAATATGAACAAAAGCAGCACAAATTGTATGGTACTGGTAAATTAGCATATTTCTCTCTCTTCAGTAACTGAAAGCATCTGAGGAACACGGGCTTTTAAAGAGGTGCTCTTCATGCCCTCCCCTTTAAACACCAAACCAAAACTCACACAGCTGTGAGTGATGATAGACCCCTGACAGACATATCTACAGGTGGCTTCAAAAGCAGAAACTCATTTGGCCCAAGATGTCAGGCCTGCAGCTACTGTAACATGGGTTACAGTAGAACTCTCCTCAGCCCCTCACAATGGTCTCAGGGAAGGTGTCGACACATTTTGCTGCTGTTGCTTACATCTAGTTTGGCCAGCAGTCCCTGAGTCATGATAGCTGTATTAACAATGTCAGACACAGGAACAATCCAGTGGCATTTTTCTATTTAGTGCTGACTAGTTAGGATCTGCCACTTAGAAATGTTTACATGAAAATAACAAAGAATAGCAACATGTAATGCTTGAAAAATTAGGCTCTAATCTTAATCTACAAATCAAAAATTTAAACATTCTAAAACTTAATAGGGAAGTGACAAGAGTAAAATAATTTCTGTCCTTCATAAAAGACAGCAAAAAATGTACACTTTTGCCTACCTACTTACATGGGGAACTTGCAATGCTTTCAGGGCCTGATGAGAGAGATGCTGCTAGTTGATGGAATCATTTGTCATCAGATGCTAAAAAGAAAGTAATACATGGAATGAGTTTTGAACATGAGTTTACACTATTTTTAGGATCTAAAACCTGCCATTAAGTAGTCTGAGTATTCTATAACAAGGGTCTAATGAAAGCTAGCTATCACACTGACGAAGGAGTGATTTGTGTAAAGAAAATCTAGTGAATATATGCTGGAAGCAAATGTCATTTATATTGAAATAAAGGAATGTATGTAGGGCATGACCATAAACAGGGGAGTGGTGTTAAACAGAAGAAACCATAATCTTTATGTAACTTCCTGATATGTATAGCTTATGTAACTTCTTGATATGTGTAGCTTATGTAACTTCCTGATATGTGTATGTTAGCTCCTGATATACCAGTACAAACCAGTGTTGTAGATAACTGCAGAAACGTCGAGAAGATGTATAGCCAAATAAGGTAGCATTATATAAGTAGAATAACACAGTACACGCGCAAACAGAAAGGTCATGTAGAGTGCACTGATGAAGAGGAGCACCTTCCTCCCAACGACCACCAGACGACCACCTAGAAAAGGATGAAGCACGCGCAGACCGGGGAAGTGGTGACACACTTAGAGGAGGAGTCATCTTCTGAGAAAAAGACGGAGAAAGGCGAGAAACGAAGCCTAGAAAAGTATAAAGGAGGGGATTGTAAGAAGTGAAGGTGTGCGTCTTGGTGGAGCGGAGACTCTATTCGTTTAATAAATTGTAAACTTAAATTGGAATCCTGTTTGGGACTAAATCATTTATCACAACACTCAGGTTTTCAATCCTAACTATTAAATCCAGACAGCAGGTTTCTTGCTCTACTGTTAATATTAAAAATACCAGTGTTGCAAACTGGAGCTTAATGGTTAACACACATAAGAATATTCATTTATTTGACTTCAAGAGAAGTTGAAGAAAGCAACAGGAAATAAGTGTACGCATGTACCAAAGTAATACAAAACCCAATATAATTCTTTAGCAATAGAGTGTGGACATTGTCAAAAATTGTTCAAGAAGAAGTCAGGATGAATTCACATCCATCTCAAAAAGTGCAGACAATTCAGTTCAGCAGACTCTTCAAGATTAGATGTTCTTTTAAGTGAAATTACTGAAGCAGAACTCTGATGAGTTTGATGATCCTAAAAGTGAGATGTTTTTAGTGCTATCATTATCACTATTAAATGTAGCTGCAATGACAATTTAAATCTGTGTTCCAAACCTCCTAGATGCTCTTCAACATTAGACACCTTTGTGTCTTAAAGACCCAAAAATAAGCTTACTAGTTGATTATGCTGTAAAGAAAAGCTCTGCTTAACAAGACAGATGCAACCTTACCTTACCTTAATGATGTTGCCTTCAATGGAACACAAAAGGAGCAATTGATAGCAGTGATTGAAACATTTCTTTTAGAGACTTGTAAATTCAGCTGTCCACTACAAGAATCTCCAAGTGAAGAAACAGGGAGGGGAAAAAAAGAAAAAGTAACAGCATTGAACAGTGACATTAGTGCAGGTTGGCTAGCTGAACATGACAATTGGCCTCCTAATGGCCACAAGCATGCAGACAGTGAAATGTATGTCCCTGTATGCTGCTAGTAATCCTGTACCAGAATGAAAACAACAAATATCAGTGCAGTGTTACCAAACATGCCATCCAAGAACAAAGAGAAGAACATCAAAAAGGTGTCTAAACAAATAGTAAAGACAACAAAGACAAAATTGAAATAAGACTGTTTAAAGCCATTTCTTCTGCTTCTGATATACGGCTCTTCAATGTGTATTTCAAATGAGTGAAAAAGTAGCAACGAAACTTTCCCAAAACTGTACTGTAGAGCCTAAAGACAAAAATCACTCCACCAGCACCAGTAGCCTGGCTAACTAGAGTGAAAAAGGAACACTGATGTCCCTGGTTCCCAGAGACACTTAGTGTTGCTATCAGGAACATGCGCCTCTACATTTGCATCAACAAGTGTCTTGAAATTTGCACTGAGAACAAGAAGGACTTTGATCAAAAAATAGCACACATTTTACTCTGCAAGGAACTTTACAGAGAGGTACTAAATTTACAAAAGCGGTTGAAGGAGGTTTCAGAGGGACTTGACAGATTACAGGCTGATGACACTACCGTTACAGCCTCAGTGGAAATGTGGTTTGATCTAATTAACAACAAAGAACTAGAACCACTGAAGAACAAAATTTAAAAATTATTCAAAGATGCATGGAAGCTTTCCATTTCATAGCCACTAGGACTGATTCCAAACACAGACAGATGGGATTAAACCCAGGATAGGATGTTGAGGTTGGGACAGGCACAGAACATATTCCAGATATCTCAAATCTTCTAAGATTAAAAACTGAAGATCCGTATTTTTGCCCTAAATGTGTAACTACAAAATGGATTTGATTGAACACAATTAATTTAATCATGCAGGTGGAAAATACAGATGTCAAATTAGGGCACACAAGACGGTTGAATTTAAGAAATGCCGGATTTTAGAACAGATGCATTGCTGTCCAGCCAACTCAGCATCCCTTTTTACACGTTTTTTGTTTATTCATATCCCTTTGATTGAAACTGTGTAACAGCATAGGTGCTAAAAATCAAAGAATCTGGTGAAGCGCCCTGATATGCAGAGTTAGATATAAAGCCTCATAGACCGAACTTTTTGCACAGACTAGAGAGACCATAAGGATGTTCTTATTTTTTAATTACACAATCACATGCTTTACATTTTAGATAATGCGTCTTTTTGTGTTTAAGGAATAAATATGCCCGTAAAATAAATCACATCATAAGTGTGCACTGTTTCAGTGGATAAAATACTACATTTGAGTGTTTTCTCTGAGAGGCTTTTGCAGAAATAACCAAAAAAGTCATGCTGAGGAGAAAAATTCAGCTCTGATATGTTGGCTGCTGTCTGCACATACGAGTTTTCTCCCCACACCCAATAGAGAACACATACCTCAGCTGAACAATTGTGAGCATACGTTAGCTATGCCAATATCCTGTGGAAAGTAACAAAAGGCTTTAACTTATTTTTAACTGAGAGAAGTGCATAACTAAGAAAGTTTGTGCCTTAAGAGTTTCAAGTCAGATTTGGGATTACTGTATTTCCCTCTTTGGGAAGTTGTATGATTACTAATCTTATAATTAAAAAAAGTAAAATTTAATGAGGAAACATGTTAATGTCAGATGATTTACGTGCCTGTTAATATTACAAGTGTATTGAGGAGGGAAAAAAAAGCGGGGGAAAAGGAAAAACCCATTGTGTAATCCAGTTCTGATGAAATGCCGGACAATTTTGAGACTGATAAAGTGAGTCACTGCCAACTGACTCAGCATGACAACAGGAGTTCATTGTTGCCTTTGGACCAAAGGAAGCAAGCAGCCAGTTGGTTCAAACTGGATTTGTTCTTTCACTAAAATGTGATATTTCCACCATCTTCTTGTTCTCCTTTCACGTCTTCCATCAGACCCTCTAGTGTCTCCAGTACATACTGCATTTATTAAGCCCTGTACTATTCAGCTAGCATCAGATACAACACACATTAAGCCCTCAGATGCAGCATGTTACAAAATTAACTTAAAAGGCTGGAATACAGCTCCATTTTTAAGTCCCAGTATATTTATATTTCACATATGGTTTTCGCTAGGCTATTCACAGGGGGGACTATAAAGCATCTCAACATGTGAGGTACTCTTGTAAACTCCACTATGTCCTCAGTTGCACTTACTGTCCTCAGGCATGGGGGTTGTTGTACTGCAAGTATTAATATGGATATACGTGCTGCTTGTTACATCCACATCTCCCCCTCCCTCCTTGTAGGTTTGGCAACAGCAGGATGGTGGAATTCAGCTCAAAAAATGGAATTCCTGTTTCTCTCCAAGGCTTTCTAAAGATTGCCTTCTGCCAGTCACTGCAACTTCCCCCAGCACCCTCTGAAGTTAACAAAGCAAGGAGAGCTCAGCAGCTCCCATGGGACTCCGGACCCTTGAGAGTCTGGGCAACGCAATGAAACAAAATACACTGTACCTATCCTTGGGCTCTCAGGACTAGGGCTATATGAGAAGGGTTTTTTAAAATATTGTAATAAAGTGGATTTATATTGTTAATAGGCAGGACTGACCAAGAGGAGGGTTCACCCATTGCATAACATTGTATAAAGTGTACAGAGTAATGTTACAAAATCTGGTTTGTGGCTTTTCCTTCAATACACTCAAATCTCAGTCTCATCATTCATTATTTTCTGCTTTTCTCACTAAAGCTGCTTCTCCTGAAGTCTGACAGAAATGTGAAAATCCCTTCTTTCCCCCAAAGAGACCATTAGAATCTTAAAAGTTTACTGACTTAACTGCATCTTATGAGAGAACCCTGGAAATAAAACTAAATTATTTTTCAGAAGAAACAAGTAACAAGAAAGGTCCAAACTTGTTCAAGCAACTAAAGCATCCCCAGCCATTATAACTTTTTAAAAAGCATATTTTTCCAAAAGGAACTGTGCCACATCAAAAATTATCATGCCAGGAGAAAGAAACTCCTCACAACTGAAGGACAAGATTGGTAATCAACAAATCTGGGTTATATTCATGATAACTTGGCAGGTGACTTTGACTAAGTCAGTCAACATGTCTAAATCTGAGTTTATCCATCAGTGCAAGAGGCTACTAATGCTTCCCTATTTCAGGAGGGTGTCTTAAAGCTTAATTAATTGATGTTCATAGAGAACTGAGATTCTCAGATGAGAGGCATCAGAGAACACGAAAGTATTATTAACCTCAGGTGCCAAAAAATTATCCCTGCTCTTGCATGAAACAGCTCTGAAATATTTGTAATTTCTATGGTAGCAATATCCCCAGTTCAGTTTGTAAATGATGAGAGTTATCCAAATAAAATAAATGTCTGGTCATCAGAGTAAACAAAGACATCATTTTACGAGTCCAATCTAAATTGTAGAGATAATCAATATGAGAATAGCAGTGCCCACAATGAAACCTGTATTAATTATGAAGAGAGTTTATGAAAGAAATTAATCATTATTATGGAGTTCGCTGTAGGAATTTAATAGCATGAGCCAATTCTACATGACTCTTATGATGCTTGAGGTCAAATATGCTGAGTTTGAAATAAACTTTAATCTACTCTGAACTAACTTTGTATAAAAAAAGAAAGTTTCTCATAAGTTCCACAGTACTGCCCAAAATAACAAATCTACTCTACCCCATAAGTGCGTGTGGTCTGATATGCCATCCTGAAAATAGATTCTAATGTCTCTCTTCCCTCTCTCTTTTTTTTCTTTTGTTTAAATTGGTGCAATAGGAAAATAATGTACACTGATTACAAGAGAAAATTAGATATGGGAGATAACCAATATATTTTTAAGCTTACTTTGTGGGGTTTTTTTCCTTAAGTAACCAGCCTTCCAAAATAAACACAGCAATGTTTATGGAAATAAAGAAACAAACTATAACAATTTTAGGTAGCATACCGCAGTCAAATAAATACCATTTTCTAATAAAACAAACTGGGAGAAACCCTAATAGAACTTAACTCATAGTAACCAAAACAAAAACTCAAGAGTCTTTCTGTTCCAAAATCAGAGCTGTTCTTGAGAGCTAGAGTCATATCCATTGGTCAACTTCAGTATTAATCAATTAATCCTTTTTGTAAGATTATAAATTCTCTGGGGAGAGGCTATGACTGGAAGTGTTGAAAATGCTCAGTGTTGGCTTAATTCCATCTCCAGTCAAGTCAAGTCCCAGTTGCCTTCAAAAGGAGAAGAGCTAGACTGATGCTGTGAGCTTTTGAAAAGCTATCCTTTGTATTTATTTGCTTTTGTTAAGTACTTCATAACGCAAATAAAAGCAGAAAAATGTAAGTAACAAGCCCATCATACCTCTGAGGTCCACGCATGGCAAGAACTCCATGAGTCAGGAGTGAATAGAGAATTCTTGGGGAAGGTTCTTGTTTGGGTTACTTCTGAGCATGTGCATGTTCATGAGGGGAAGGAAGGTAAGCCATTGGGATGCAGCCAAGTCAAAAACGTTGGCTAGCGCTAGAAGTGCAGAGAGAGGTGCATCAGAAATAGTGTCTTCTTGCTTTTGCAAAATATGGGATTAGCCATTTTGGAGACCACTAATAATGTATGCAAAGCTTACAATACAACTGTCAGTAACAATTAGGCGTGCAAAAGGAAGAATGAAGCCTTAAAATTTTACAAGAATAAATGGTCTCCAATTAAAATAGTCCAAAAGAGCTCAGTGTGAGTATTCCTCTGAGCTTCCTTTGTTGATGCCGTAGGATTTCTTTGTAGTTGTACAATTCTGCAAGCTAAAATTCTCTTGGCAACTACAGACTTCCTTACTTCTGATCTCATCACACACAGATGGCTCAAGCTTGTAAAATATTATTAGGGGACGTGTTGGAGTGGCCTGAACATGGGTCACTCCAGCAGCGTAATCTGACTCTAACAATTTTTCTGGACTTGTATAACCTTGACTTCTGCTGCCATTGTC
>NW_010535261.1:3019-10410 GCF_000687285.1 Phaethon lepturus | reverse complement strand
CGGAAGAGTCTACCTCCTCATCAAGAGATGAGAACATGTGAGTTAGTGTACGTACAACTCTATAAAAAAGGAAAAGTGTTACTGCTATTTGGAGAGAGTAAGATAGGGTCATGTGGGCTTCAGTTTTATTCTCTTCTCTGAAACAAACACCGACACAGATATAAATAGTGCCTGCAGAAAAGCTAGGGGTGAACTTCTGACTTGTTTGTTTTTTTTTTTTAAACAATTTGTAGCTTTTGCATGTAAAGTCTGTTTAGAAGATATTTGAATAGTTTAATAATTAAACCAAAAATCTTTAATTCTAAAAGTATTAACATTTACCACAGTAGATTTTTTTTCACTGGTGTCGTAAATTCACAGTATTTACCCACCAGTCCTGGTTTTCATAACAAGACTGTGGTTTTTATTTTGATCACTGGTAAATTTACTGCTGCAGCACATCATTTTGCTTTTCTTTTGGAGGTTCTGAGGAAAAGTAATTCTTTACAGACACTGTTCAGATGGTGTTTTTCAATTAAAAACACTTAAAGCAGAAAGGAACAGTTGTCTCATGGGGGACTGAAGATCAGAGTTCAATGCTTGGCTCTACAACAGACTCCCTGGGGAAATTTTCAAAGGCACAAATGGCAGGTTGGCACATCACACCCATGCTTGCTTTAGTGGGAGTTAGTTGCCTCTCAAAACCTCTCTATCCTTTCCCTGGATTATCCTGATCAACTCACTAAATCTTTCTGCATCTTGGTCTGCTACCACTATAGTGGGAATTCTCGTATTTTGTTTCCCTCACCTTTTGGCTGACTTGCCTATTTAACTGTAAGTGTCCCGAGACAGCACCTCTGTTTTACAGTATGTAAAATACCCCACACCAGTGGATGGGGCACTGATCTCATCTGGGACTCCTAGTTTCTGTTAGAATACATATGTGCAAGTAATGTTAATACTAATCGGGAATCTGGAGAGTATTAATTTGAACTGTTTTCCCAAAGCCCAGGTTATCGTGCTTTCCAGAAGCCGTACTGCATTGGTAAAAAGCGCCAGATTACCAGCCCAAGCGAATGGCATCCACGGAATAGGTGCAGGACAGCAAAATGGAGTAAGTGTCTCCTGCGTGGCACCAAGAAGATAACCCATTCATTGAAAAGGGGGATTACTAACCCTCTTCAGTGCAACCTCTGATTTCTGGTAACTTCACTCCAGGCCAACCTGTACTATTTAAGTCTACATTCTTTGACTGAAATGTTACATTTTACTGAAACAAAAAGCAAAGCCTAAACAAATGTCCATGAGGCCGTTCAGAAAACAAATCGTGAACCTGAGTCTGCATTTGCACCACAAGAGTACAAGTACTCAGGCACCGTGGTAACAAAACCAAAACTTATCTTGCAAGACAGGATTAGACAAGACCATTTTTATTTTTAAACCACCAATGTAAGATTCTCAAAAATGTGACATGTGGAACCAATTAAAGGATGAGAATGACAATATAGTGAATAAATGTGTGTGACAAGTAAATTCAAGGAAATATTGATCTGTATTTGTTTATTCAAAAAGTGGTGTGCCCCACAGAATTATTCAAATAGAACTGATAATTATTTTTTTCTACTCTACTGAACTTAAATGCCGTGTGGCCATGAGTAAAGATAAAAAACAATTCATGTTCCACACGCACTCATTAACTACCTACTACCCTACCAGGAATTACCAAGTTTGCCAAATGAGATGACGATAGGGCTCATTATATTCTAGAACATCACCACAGAGTGATGACGTCTTTCAGATTCCCACTAGTAGTTAAACTAGGCTTTTTACTTTTGCCCTATTGCATACATTATTCTCTAAGCCATTCATCTTTCTCAGCAATCTCTTTATGGCTATAACCAAGATCCTAAGTTTTGTGGGCAAATTTTTTACCTCAAGTTAACTCAGTTAAAGCCAACAACATTACAGTAGGAATTATTTTTTATATAATATATTCATAAGACTAACGCATATATTTATGTGCTAGGCACATCCTCTGTTTCTTTCTGCATCATCCAGTTTGTATCATCTATGCAATCAGCCCAGTATGCAATACAAGACAGAATTCCTACAGTAGATGTAAATAATTCAAGAAAGTTTGTAACTCCTCAAGGAGATTTACTCACAGATCACCTGTTCACAGAGTTTAATGAGATGTCAGAAAAGCTCCAGGATTATTATAGACCAATGATGGGAAAGGTTATAACAAAATATCAGTATTATTACAGCATAGAACTGAAACTGGCTTTGATTTTAGATAAATTAACAAACTTCAAAGGGATTGGTCTAAATCTGACAGTGGAGGAATGCTGTTTGATTGCATCATGTACTGGGATGCTGCTGCAGTCGGATCCAGAAAGAATGACGCATCACGGTCTGACATGGCTCTGATAATAGATAAGTAAACCGTAGGATTGCCAAATGAAGAGGTCAAAAAAAAAATCCCAACAAAAACAAAAGAGCTGATAGAGCAAATAACACCAACAGAATTTGCAGTGTGACACAAACAAAAGAAACCCAAACAAACCTCATTCCTATTACTGATGAGATGCCCCTGTGTCCCACATGGCATCATTGCAAATGGATTCTGCAGAGAGAGACACAGGCACACAGCTCTGCAGTAACAGCAGCCCACACAGAATACCCCCATTTGCCAACTATGAAACCTTGACTTACTGTCCATACGCCTCCATTTCAGTTCTACTGATCCACTGAATCAGTCACACCTTAAGGTAGGTTCACAATCACAGGTGACAAAAGACCAACCTTTTCTGTTTGCAACAGAAAAGGCGAAGTAAAGGCAAAGTATGCTAAGGACATTCTTTATATGTCTGGAGGCCAAGAGACTGTCACTTTCTTTACACAGTGTACCACATATATCTAGGACATGGAAGGGATTATTTAAGACTCTAAAGGAGACATTTATACCCAGTACATTTCCAAAATAAGGATGGCAAGTTGCTGAAATAACTTATTTAAAACTTTTTCTCAAGTATAGAGTGATAGAATTAGAGTAAAATCATCTAGCAGGGGTTTGGAAACACTTTCTCATAAAGTCTTAAACATCAGTTCTAGTGACATTAACTTGAGCTACATGTCCCATCGGAGAGCAAGTGTCAGCAAAGTAAATGCATTAGTTAAAGCTTAATAGTAGTTTGGTGTTCAATATCCTGAAATATTTAATATGTTTTTTCCCAAAGTAAACTGTTATTCAGTTTTAATGAAGACATTAACCTGCTTGATTTGTAAGCTCCTGTGGGAAGTCAGTCTAAAACATTGTCACAAGAGGTAGGCAGAAAGTAACAAGAGCTGTGACAGGAAATCAAGCACATTTTAAATGTTAAAAAAGCAGCCAGAAAATGAGTCTCAATATGCTCTTGTTTTCTTTTAGTTTTGTTTATTTTTTGGTAATATGATTTCTGCCCTTTAAAAGATGCCAATTAAGGCTGGTTGTAACGTAGTCTGCACGTAACTGTGGGTATTGAAACCTATGTGAGTTTTCACCAACTATTTTGTAAACACAAAGTGGTAGAATACAGACTCAAAAAAAAAAGTTTGGGTCAGATTCTGAACTTTGAGACACTCTTCAGCTTCCAGCATTGTAAGATGACAGCTTTAAACTGGAATCGACTGTTACACTTTTAGTCACAGTTTGAATTTTCCAGACTGACTTTGGATACAGTCTACATTTCATGGGAACAGCCGGTCTTGTGAGTTTTCAGCTTGAAACAGTAGTGATATAACAAGATGAGCAAAAATGGTGAGACCCCAAGCAATTAAGGTGGGTGTGTACTCTTCCTGAAATGCATATTGGTGGTTTGACAAGGGAGACAAGCTGGCTGCTTTGTTTCACAGTAGCTGCGTTTAGTTCATGCTGTCAAGCGTGGATTCTGACACTTAACAGTATTAATATTGCTATTTCTATTGATATAATTAGCACTTCTATAAATAATAGCTAAAGCTGCCATAGCTAAGTATAATACTGCAATCAGCACCATCAGGCCCTTCTTCGTTACACGCCCTCCTGGAAATACAAGCTGATTGATCTCAACAAGACGACAGCCACTGAGCAACACTGTTGATTCTAGCGGCCCAGCTAAGAGCCGCTACCACCATGCAGAAGACTCTCCTAAACAACTAGTTTGTATGTGTGAGACTAAAGTTTCTCACCAGTCTTGCACCTGCCAATGTTTGAATGCTATAAATAGGGACTCTTCTTTTGAGCCACACGATAAAAAAAACTTTGCATTGAGTTCAGTGGATGTTATTCATACACTACAATGGAGGAGAAGTCCTGTGAATGTTTTGGAGAGAAACTGGACCCCACCTTTGAATTCCAACTAAATAGCACAAAGATTTTATTTATTTACTTTACAGCTATGAAACAGGAAATTGCTTAACAAAACAGATACTGCTGCTTCTACAGAAGAACAGCAGCACCTGCTATGTCAATCCCTAATTTCATTCTGTTACACTTAAAAATACTAAAGAATGACAACTTTTCTACTGGCCCAAACACCAAACTTCAGGTACTCCCAGTCAGCTTCAAAGAACTTTGCCCTTGTTTTACTATGCCTAAAAGCCATACTTCTACATTATTTTTGAAGGCATTCAGTATCTAGCTCGAGGTAGTTATGCTTAATGACTGCAACTCATGACTACCATCAGTGGGAGAGGGAAATGTACAGAACTAGTAGTGCTGGTGGTGGAAATAAAGCTTCAGGGTCTCAAAAGGTGCATGCAAAACTATAAGCAGTTAAAAATTTTGACCAGTTTTTGAAACAGTGGTTATTTTCTGCTTTTTTCATTTTCCGTAAAGTGATGTGGGTAAACATCACACAAAGATTTTCTGAAGGCCAATATTTACAGTGTCTGGAAATAGAAAGTGTTACGTATAAGACAAGCAGCCTAGATTTCTGACCGTAGTTTGTCACAAAAATTCTTTAAAAGTTTGAAGTTCTTAAGCTTTAGTCAAATGGACATGCTAAAGGTCATACGGGGGGTTAATTCATTTGTGTGTATAATTAGCATTGGGTGTGAGACATGCACACTTTTGAATCCTGTAAGTTCTTCCAGAAACACTACTTGCTAGCTGCAGTACTTGAAAACTTAAAATGGTAAAGAAGATACTACAGTTCCAAAGAAGCTTTGAACTCCTGTACTACTAATACAGCTCACTTTGTATGAGGCCAAAGCACTCAGCGCTATGTCTTGCAGTAGTTATCAATGCCAAAATCATTCCTGTATAATTCCACTGATGTCACTCCAGTTATTTCAAAGAGGAAATTCATGTCTAAGCCACGTTCTGTTTTCTAATGCAAACCCAGAATAACTACACCAAAGTTTATAAAGCTACCAACGCTGGCATTTATTGTCAAACCAAACAACCAGTGGAATAACTGGCACCTACCATTTGAAATTATTACTTGAAATATATATAACCATAACAGCAGGACTTCAGAATTCTCTGTGTACATACTTTTGCAAACATTTGTGATGACAGCATACGGTATTATTCCTGTTATACAGATAGGAAACAAAGACTGAGCAATTTTCCCTAAAGTCAAATACACTACTCGTGGCAGAGCAGAGAGCTTCACGAGTCCCAAGTCTTGAGCCAGGAACCAAAACCAGTAAACAAGCACTCAGTCTTCAGTGTGCTTTCATGAAAATACAAGATGAAATAACTGGGTTGGACCCCATATTTGATGAAAAAAATATGGAAAGATGAAGGAATAATTATTTCTTTGAATAAGCAGTAAAAGACTCAGAACTTCCCCTGGTATTACAAGAAAATTTGATTACATAGTGTTGTATTTTGGTGTTCCCTGAGGCACCTTTCATGAATACGTGGAAAAATAAGAGTAGAATTGGATATCTTTGTGAGGAATGAGTGATTCGTGTAAAGAAAATCTAGTGAATATATGCTGGAAGCAAATGTCATTTATATTGAAATAAAGGAATGTATGTAGGGCATGACCATAAACAGGGGAGTGGTGTTAAATAGGAGAAACCATAATCTTTATGCAACTTCCTGATATGTATAGCTTATGTAACTTCTTGATATGTGTAGCTTATGTAGCTTCCTGATATGTGTATGTTAGTTCCTGATAATACTAGTACAAACCAGTGTTGTAGATAACTGCAGAAATGTCGAGAAGATGTATAGCCAAATAAGGTAGCATTATATAAGTAGAATAACACAGTACACGCGCAAACAGAAAGGTCATGTAGAGTGCACTGACAAAGAGGAGCATCTTCCTCCCAACGACCACCGGACGACCACCTAGAAAAGGATGAAGCACGCGCAGACCGGGGAAGTGGTGACACACTTAGAGGAGGAGTCATCTTCCGAGAAAAAGACGGAGAAAGGCAAGAAACGAAGCCTAGAAAAGTATAAAGGAGGGGATTGTAAGAAGTGAAGGTGTGCGTCTTGGGGGAGCAGAGACTCCCGGTGCACCCAGCGCTGTTTGCTTGCCTCTGTTTGTTTAATAAATTGTAAACTTAAATTGGAATCCTGTTTGGGACTAAATCATTTATCACATCTACCAATATTGGTAAGGGCAAAATAATCTACATCCTGAAATATTTTTTTTGTTCTGCTCACCCTGCTCAGGCCACAAAGTATGGGACTTCACAAAGCAACACAGACCTTCCAAAACACCTCGGTTGTGAAAACCTGTCAATGGCAACTAATTTCTTTTGCTTTTTCATGTCAGTACATACTGCTCATGAAAATTAAGGAACTGAATTTTGTTTTGTTTGTGTTGCTCTGATACCCAGGATCAAGGGTCAGCATGACTATGGAAGGGTAAACAAACAAAGTTTACTAAAAGCTGCCAATTTGAGACACTATATTGTTTTTGTTTTGTTTTTCAATACCATAATGATTTGTGCACACTTTCTGCAATAGCTGGCCTCTTCAAAGAGCTCCAAAGAGCTGCTGGTGAGATTTCTTGGTCTACTATGTGTGCAATTACAGATGGAATTCTGATTACTTAACATTAATTTGGTACGTTGAACAAATAAAAAATAATTGTTTTTCCCCATAGCATCTTTTCCATTAATATCTGCAGTCACTCTGGAATCTTAATGAGCTAAACCTCCTAAGTTCTGTCCATACTTGGCTAGAGGACAGCCTTTTCCTTCATGATACACATGCAGTCATTTGGGAACAGTTTGTAAATCTAAAATCCCACCTCGCTTGGAGGGATTTACAGCCTCACATGATAAACTATACTGAACAATACTGAGGCCCTGTGAAAAATAAACAAAAAGAACACATTTATTTTCTAATACCAAGATGGAAATAGTAAGTCTTGAGGGCCACCTGGAATTTGACCAAGGTTACCTAGCAAGGATCAAATCCTATT
>NW_010535261.1:2292-2988 GCF_000687285.1 Phaethon lepturus | reverse complement strand
TGAAATCAAATCAGCCTACAGCACAGATCAGTATACTAGGGCTATAGTTTAACCTCTGAGGCATGTTATAAATCCTGTGCCATAAAATAGGTGCTATGAATTAATTTCTAATCCCAAATTATAGCTCCTCATTGAAGAGATGAAAACCCAATTCCTCTCACAGATTTAACTAACAAGGATAGAACCATGTTGAGATCTTCTAAGACTTTACTTTTAAAATATCAAACAAGATACTTTCCAGGATACTCAATTAATATAGTGACAATTTAACCACCCTGTTTGAGGTAACAGAGCAAATCACACATTATGACACAGCATCTTTTCTTTTTTTTAAATCTGCCTGCATATCTAGTCACTGATTTACCCAATAAATTAATTCCACAAGTGGCTCTCAGAGTCATCAGTTTGAATTATCAAGTTTCTGCTGTATTTCCAAAACAATGCCAGGCATGCATATGCGTAGGAGGGATGGGACAATGAAGCCAATAGGTGCAGCTGTGGCCTGGGAGGCAGAAGGTCTGTTCAAACTCTGGCACTGACTGCTCTGTGACATTGGGAAGTCATTTCTGTGCTGTTTAATTCAGGGTCTTTCTAGCATATAATATTTTCGCAATGAAGTAAACTGCCCAAACATTTGGAATGCAGACGAACCTTCATGAGCTTTATGAAATCTTCTTTCCCCCTCAAAATCAGGAA
>NW_010535261.1:0-2261 GCF_000687285.1 Phaethon lepturus | reverse complement strand
GGGAGGAGAAAGGAGTGTGTGCATCCCGGTCTGTTTGGATTTGCTGCCTTTGCATCTCTCCCATGTGTAAAACAGAAAAAATGTCAACCTTCACCAAGCATCTTCATGCAAGTGCAGGTGAAAGACAACCTCTGTAAATACACACTATTGAATGAGCTAGCTGCGATCTTGTACATCTGGCATTGCTGCCGCACGGGATCCGAACTGCTCTCCTCTTTAGTTTGAACGCTAGCAACCCTGATTTTAAAGCAGGGGGCTTAGGATTCCATTCCTAACATTACAACGTAGTAACAGCAACCATGAAATCCTTGGCCAGAAGGACTTTTTTTTTTGTGCTAACACAACAAACAAGCTACAACTTATAAACCATTTCATTTTGGAAGACACAAGGCATCCACATCTTTAACAACTGACTAGTCACAGATTCAACATGCTATCAGAAAGTTTTCTTCTGCTAGATATGAGGATTTTTTTAAAAACACCTACAGATTAAATGATAAGATTTAAAATAATGCTAAAATCTTCTGCAATGTTCTTCCTGCATTACAAATGGACTATTAAATCAGTGAAGTGCCAATCAAATGCTTTTGTACTTTGAAAGAAAGGTTTAAATAACAAAAGCAGTTTTTCAGGCCTCTCTCTCCCATGGTAGTCCGTGTCACCTATGCACTAATTACAACATATTTACTCTCTTTTCTAGTAAGATCACAATTGAATAGATTTTTCAGAACATCATTTTTAAGAAAAGTTGCAATCAGAGCCTCATAGATTCTGGCTCTTATTAATCCAGCTTGTCTAAGAAAAACACGATGTTGTGCAGTAAACTTCAAGATATATGACAGGATTGAATAACAGCAGCTCTGGATTGAGCCTCCAGCTTTAAAAATCAACTCACTGCATGACCTCGGGTGAACCATTAATTAACTAGGGCCAAATCCTCTGTGGACTAAACACAATGGAACTAGCCAGTTTGTACAAGCCAAAGATCTGGCCCCAAGTTTCCAGAAGTTTTGATTTGGCCTGGCCAAATACTGGAGTTTTCATCCTATGAAAAAAATGTGTTTCACGATAAAAAGTAAAGCTCTCACATCCTTCATGGAGCAAAAATTCCAAGCAATTCCTTGAAGGGGCAGGGGGAGGTGGAGGTCTCGGGAAGATTTTGTTAACTGTGCCTTCGCCCTGTAAGCAGAAAGTGGAATTGACAAAAGTCTTCAAGGCAGGTAGCCATGAACCATCACTTTAATTTTCTGGTCAGAAAAATCTAACTTTTTTTCCAGTAAAACTGGAACTTTCCTGCAGAAAACTGCAACTGCACATTTTCCACTGGGGTGGGAAGGATCCTCCCAATCAGCTCTAATACTGTGTACTCATAGCATGTACTGAAGACAGCCTAGCTGCTGAAAGAGCTCTTGCCTCTGAGGTTTTTTTCATGTAAGAGAAGGATGACACTACTTTCCTATCATAGATTTTTGTCTTAACTTACTCTTTCTTGCAAAGCGCCCTAAGATTCACAGATGCTAAATGATTTTGCATTTCTACATTAGCCCCATGATTTCAAAGACATCATTTCTATATGAGAGTATATCCCAGGCACTGAGAAAGATCCAAGGAGGTGTTCAGATTTCAGGATTGTTACACAGTTGTTAAATAATCACGGCGTTTATATAGATACTTTTTCCTTTTAAATAATTTATTTGATCTGCGAACCTAGCTTCAGGCTTTGTATTCATTTTACTACACTGTTGACTCCTATTTTCTTACAATTTCTCGCTTGCAGTTCACCAAAGAGGACTGTAAGACTGACAAGAGGACATTTAACCTGAAAAATACAGACTTACTTGGCTACAAAAGGGAAGCAAAGTCTGGATAACATGACTGGCAGTGAGGCAGCCCGTTTTCTAGTTCTCTCGCTGCAAGGACTAGCAAACTCATTTTACCTCTGTACTCCGATTAATAAATGTGAGAACACTCCCTATTGGCAAGGCTGAAGAAACCTGGGTACGAAACCCTGCCATCTTGGCAAAAACAAATGTCTGGCACTGGAAAGACAAGTGACTGATTGCTTTTAAAGTCACTGTTGGACCCGCGACATAAAGTATCCCGACGGCTCACTCAGGTAGAAACGCGCTGCCAACCTCCGCGAAGATCTACGCGCGTATTTTCTCCATGAGCCCGAAGGGACAGCATAAAAAAGCAGCTGAGCTCATCGGTATCGGAGGACGATCAAATCCTCCCAAGTCCGGCTCTCCCCGCCACCCAGC
>NW_010535260.1:0-46705 GCF_000687285.1 Phaethon lepturus | reverse complement strand
CAGAGGCACGTACCCGGCCCCTGGTGCAGGTTTGCGACCCGAGCTCCCCTTTATTGACCTCTGCTGGTCCCCTCCGCAGGCCGAAGGTGCTTCTCTCCGGGCCTGCCAGCCTTGGCCCCTTCCCGGGGAGGCTTCCCGCGCTCGCGGGGCCTCGGGGCAGCCGGGTACCCGCACACCGGGGCGGGAACTCAGTAGGCGTCATTGGTTCCCTTCCAGGGGGTGTTTCTTCTTATTTGGGGCAACTTCGGGTTAACTACCTCCAGGCCAGGCTGTGCTCGGAGGGTGCAGCGGCATTAGGGTGAAATTCATGTGTAGGCATCCTTCTGGGTCTTGTGTTGGGGCAGGCGCCATGTTGCTCCATGGTATCGCCTCCCAGTGACTCTCACTAAAGGCATCCCTGCTCCCTGGCAAGGGCGAGGTGGCCTGTTGGCCTTTCTGCCGACCTGACCTGCCAGTGGGGAAGGCCGCGTTGGTCTGCGCGCCTAGGTCTGGCGGTTGCTGCAGGCACTGCGCGTGCCGCAGGCCTGCGCGCTCCCGGGAATGCATCTCTCCGTTTTGCTAAGATGTGTGTGAGCGTTCAGTAGCGTCAAGGATAGCGAAGTCTGCTGAAGCTGAAAATTGCTCTTTTTTCCGTTATTTCTTAAGTTACTAGACTATGTATAGTTACGTGTATTGACACTAGAGCTACTCTTTCAGTTCTAATGTGATTTTGATTTCCCAGGGACTTGAGGAGTCTATGGTAGATTTATTTTAAATGTCAATGTACTCGGAAAAGAGCGGCACTTGCATAGTTTCTGACAAAATGCATGTTTTCTGAAAAATAGCTATGATGAACAGAAAATTTCCTTTGGAAGTGATTTTGATCCCTGTCAAAATGTTGCTCTGTTTTCTATTTCAGCTGCGTTGCATGGTCAAACTGCCACTACAATTTTCCTTTGAAAATAATCTTAAAGATACAGCATTTATAAAACTGCTGGTCTGTAGTGCCACTGCAGCTCGCAGCATATTGAAGGTTACTGCAGAGCTGCCGGCATATGCCTGTTGTCACCTAATGAGGCTCCATAGGTACAGCATTGAGAATTTCTGCACTAGTATTTCACTTGATCACAAAGAAAAGACAACAGAAGCTGTGAAAATCAAGCTCTTGTGTCTACAGTAAGAGTCTCCTTTTTTCCATTGATGCAGCATTTCAAACAACTCTCCAACTGCAAGATCCTGCAATCACATGGTTTTAAGTTAATCTTCTTTTTCTTTCTGTTTCCAATGACACTGGCAGGAAAGAAAATCCCTCCCCCCCCAAAAAATCAGAGAAAATTAAAAGCTTTCAGGTGTTCTTTTACAAATTATTAAAACTTCATTTTTCATTTTCATGTTTTTTCTATGTAGAAAGATAATTTCTGATTAATTTGAAGAGTAAGTCAAATAGAAATCTCCTGTCTTATCCTGTGTAAGTCATCCACTCAAAAGTTTGAGGAACACACTCTGTGTACTGATGATTCAATGGAAATTATGTGTAACTATATCACAGACAAAAATGTATCTTTTTTTCCATAGAAAGGAAGAATGTTCTGCAGCTGGAACTAACTTCTGAGTTGTTCCTTCCATAACTATTCATTAACGGTTACTTTTCTGTGTACAAATACTCATGAAACACCCTCAATTTTATTTTTTTCTGTGTCAATACAAACAGTTAAGGTGCTTCAGGCTTAGCATGGGAAATAATTAACGAGCATGGAAAATAATTAACCTACCAGTAAGAAGTATGCTCATTTCAGCTAACAGGGTGTCGAGGTACTCTAGACAAGAGGAGAATGGAAAACCAGAAAGGACTAAGTTTTGACACTGAGAAAATCAGGTGAAAAGTCTTCTCTGTTGAATACTGGGAGAAGAGATGAAACATTTCCACTGTTACGCCTTCAGAAATCTACAGCTGCTTGATCTCTTTGGGAGGAGATTGTTAAATAGCAGTGAATACCATTTTAACAATTCTGTGACAAAAGACATCATTGTGCAATGAATTAATTGGAGGGATTACTGAGGTTGCAAATCCAAATTCCAAAGAATTGGCTGTGGCCGTTTCAACAGAGACTGAGGAAGCTTTTGAGGAAGCCAGGGCTGCTGCCAGCACAGCTGCCAGCTCCAGCTGTGACTGAATCAAGTTGCCCCACCAAATGTCAAGGCAGAACAGCAGCTTCGTGTTTCCAGGCCTTATCTGTAAAGGGAGTCATCAGAGATTATCAATTTGTTCAGTTGCTAGTGGCTGCAAGGAAGACAAATGAACATAAATGATGTACTAGGAGAGAAAGGTAAACAGGAAGTTTTCCACGCTGCTGCATCTCAGAGCTTGTGGCACTTGTCACTTGCATTTTTTTACCTCGATAAAATCTCCACCAAACGTCTGTTTCTTAGAAAGACTGGAGCAAACACCAAGCACCCGCATAACCCTCATCTGACCCCAGTTTGTGAGGTGGCTATGGCACAAACAGGAACTATGGGGGAGTGACGGAGGGTGTAAATTCCACCTCATTGCGGGAGGTGTGGAGAGCCTTGCTGCTCTCGCAGCAGGGGGACGGACAGAGCTTGCAGGCAGAGGATTGCTGTCATGTGAGGATAAACCAGGAGAACCCAGTGGTTGGCAGCTGTGGCAACTATTTCGTGTTGCATTGTCTCTAATCCTCAGCAAAATTTCTGTAGCCGTAAAATAGACCAGGAGCTCCAGACTAAAAGCCTGAAGCTGCTTGTTAAAGAATGTTGCTGCTCAGTGTAAGACTGGATCCTCCACCTTATGGGAGCTAATGAGGCTCTGTTTCTCAGCTCCTGCTGTGAGGACTTCTCTGGTGGTGTTGCATGACAGCTGCATTGTAAACTATTCTAAAAATCAATGAAAAAATAGCCATTATCTTAGTTTTTGAGATATTCTTAGGGGGAATTTAATTTTGCACTCAAAGTATGTCTAAAACTTTACAAAAATGTAAGAAATCCTTAATGAAAGGGACAAATGAAACTGGAGGTGTATCTGAAACTGTTTTATTGTGTCTGGCAGTAATGCCTAAAATGAAGTCAGAAATCCCATGGCATTTATGGACACATCCAACCATGTGGACTGAAGTGTGTTTTTTTAGAGTTATATCTGTAAAACCAGCATCAAGGGATGGTACATAGCTGAGCAAAGATCCAAGACGAAAGGGCAAGGTAAAGTTTCAAGACACACATTGTAAAACTCAGGTTCTGAACTTTCCATCACGATGTCTCTTTGTCAGGAAAAAACTTAGAATGCCTTAGTCCTTTATAACAGCTTGTTCTAGAACCTGTTAATTGTGCTCTCCAAAATGTCTCCTTTTTTTTTTTTGGTAAGTACATAAAGAAAATTGTTTTTGCAAAGAGGTCTGTTTTACTGGTCTTCAAGAAAAATACAATCTGAGGATAATAAACGGATCACCTAATATTTCCTGTATAATTGAAAAATGGTATAATCCTGCCTGCTTTCTGTCTTAGTTTGGCATAGATTATTGCAAATTTAGTAACTGTTAATCTAACAGTTGTTAGATTTCTGGCAACTGTACAAGCAAATGATGAAAAGCCTTTATTTTAGCAACAGGAAATCCTTGTTGGACAGTGTCTCTCTAAGGTATATAAAAATGCTTTTATTTATCATAGAAAAAATGCTAAACACCTTTAAACTATGAAGTCCTGACCCAATGACAATGTATTGGCAGTATTTGGTGGGAAGAACATTATAAGATGTTTGAATACTTTGACGCTACCCAAGCAGACATTCGTTATGCTGTTACCAGTGTAACCTCTCTAGCAAACACAGTTTTAATAGCCAGTCCACCAACCATATCTAAGTGGTCTGCACAAGGAAGCCTATTACCAGGAAGAATACTTTTGTACCTATGGTGGAAAAATTGTAGGATGTTCACCAATAAGAAGAAGAAAAAAAAGGAAAATATACTGTGTTAGGGTAACTAGTCCCATAGTTTCCTGAAGACCTAAGAGAGTTAATTCAGTGCTAGTTCTAGCGAGATTAAAAGCAATGTTTATCAACCTGAAAGGAGTCAAGAACAAAGCAGTAGGGTAGGTACTGTAACATCCACTGCAGCTACCTGGTGATTTAAAGAAGACAAAACATTTTTTCCCAAGTTAATGTGTTGTGTTACTATTTAAACTCGATAAACAGAAGGCATAGTTGTGTTCTCATCCATGTTGGTCTCTGCATGATATAGACATGCCACAACCAACTCCTCTTTCAATTTCTGCCTTAAACCCCATTTCTTCTAAGACATCTAGAACAACTTGGTGATCCAGAAGGTAACATACAGAAAGGCCACTGTGAAATTACATTGACTAACTCTCCTCTGAATGTGTTACACGTATTCCTAAGGCCCTGCCTTACCACCCTGAATCACATTGAGAAATTCCCTTACATCTCGTTGATTTTTCACAATTCAAAGTGAAAATGATTCAATACAAACAGAGATGGGGGAAAAAAAGGCTTTCAAAGTAGATGGTCAACTGGGGGCAGAGATGTGAAAAAATGCCTAAGTGATTTAGGAATGCACATCCTGCATCTCCAGACAGATTTATGTTCCTGAATCACATAGACAGTTTTGAAATCCACCTTTATTTCATGCCTGGGTACAACAACTGCTGTTTTAAAGCAGGTTAAACAGTGGTCAAAGATCTGCATCTGAGAATATTTTTGAGCCAGAGAGAAGCTCTCCTGATAACTACCTGTTCGAGGTAATTTTTCATCATGTCTAACTACTTTTTGAACACATGCACACTTCTAGCATCTACCCTGTTCTGCAGTAGGAGGTTTTGCAGTTTAATTCTTGCTGCCTGAAGAAATACCTCTTTAAATTTTAGTATTTATTGTCATTGTGTAAGATATGTAGGTCAATGTAATTTGAGAAAGTCCTATGCCCTGTATAGTAGTATTACCATTCAGATGCTCCATGTCTCCTTTTCAACAGCTACAGGCATTGGCATTCACTACCTTTTTACTGGAAGCAAGTGCATGACATGCCAAGTTTGTATTTCACTGCTGGAACAACATCTATTTCATATGAACATACTAAAATGTCATCAAAACAAGATTCTGGAAAATGTCTTTACTTTTGAAAAGTACCCAGAATGATGCTTGACTGGCTGCACTGAATTATCATGAAAAAAAAAATGTTTGGGATTTCCACAATGCAAGTTGTTTCTTCCGGTGTTTAACAGACCACAAATGATCCAGGAACTTATTGCACATTTAAGGAAACATCTGGTATTGTAAAATATGATGTTACTCAATAAAATCCACAGAAACAATTAAAATACTATGTGCAGGAACAATGAGAAAAGTACCATTTGTTGTTCCTGTCAGAAAAAAACTAATAAAGACCTAAGCCAGGAGCTTAAACATTATTAATGTTAACATTAATGTTATACTCAACAATTACCATGTTAAGACCAACTGGAAAATTCAAGAAATAAAGATGTCCAGAAGGGAGGGAGAGGAGAGGGGCATCTGGAAGGAAAGAGAGGGGAAGTTGTATCTTTGTTTTTTAATGCTGCAGGTGCTGTTTCTCATTCATCTGAATTTCAGTGCTGTATATGCAAGCATTGTAAGTGTTGGAGATTATTAGATTCAACAGAACAAAACACCTAATCAAAAAGTGGTGTTGTTTGGATCGAATTTCCCCTCTGTAAAAGGACATCCATAAAGCCTACAAGTAATTTGAATAGCTGTGGCATTTCTGTGCTTCAGAGTAACGACAACAACAAATACTCCATGTTTCTGGAGTCTTGACCATCACAGCCTTTACTGGACATCTTGTTTTGCAATCCTGACAGGTCTGTGCACAAACACTGTTGAAAGTTTAAACGCTGTTTAAGAATAACATCTGTATATAAATTGTAAACAACCATGAATTTTAGAGCTCTCTAATAGTCTCTAAGTAAGCTGACAACAATCATGTTTTCTCAGGAAGACTACAGCTCTCTTCCAATGGAAACAACTGTCTAACATTAGAGTCTTACATGTTGTTACTGTCAAGAATAAATACCTGTCCTTGCACTGCCATGTCAGGCTATGCCCGAGTTCCTTGCTGGCACACGTATCCTGCTCACCCGTTCTGCTTCTGTGCTGCTTCTGGCTTGATGGCGAGTGTGCACACACAGAAAAATTCACCAAGCAAGGAAACCCTTTCTCCTGGTAGGAAGTGTTCACCCTCTTGTCTCCAAGAAGTGTGAGTAGGTGTGACCAGCACCTGAACTCACCCTGATCTTCCTTCAACTCCAGAGTCTTCAGCTCTGCCCTGTCACCAAGCTACTCCATGCCGCTGCCTCTTAGACTCCCACAACAAAAAACTACCCAGGGAAATTCCGGGAGAACATATTAGTATTATTCTTTTGGGCTCCATAGTTTGCCTCGTCTGCATTTATGAAAACAGATCTTTAGAAATATTTATAAAAGTAGAAGACGATGCACAACATTGCTTCTGGTAAAGCTGCTTCAGAGTACTAAAATGAAACCATTTTCTGGGATGTGGCCCAGGCGAGAAGCCCACCAGGAAAGGGAAACAATGCATGTTTAAATAATTGTTAAAAAAAAGTAATTCTTCAGGATGATGTCTCAAGGACGCAGTACGTGTTCTGGGGCACCACAGCTACCCCTTTTTTTTTGAGAACCAGCATGAAGTCTCTAGCAGGGTGCCTACTTTATGACCAGATCTAGACCCAGGCATCTTCAGGAGACTGTCCAGAGATTCACCAGGGCTAGGTGTCAGGAACAACAGCTAATTCAGACTGCAGAGAATGCCAGGAAGCACATTCTTCCAAGTTTGATTCAAGGTCCCCTAGACATTGATCTTTAGGAGCTCAGAAGATCACAAGGGATATCTTGCCATCCAAACTCAACCCGCTGCCCTACTTTCAGAGCAGAATTTGAGTATGTTGATATGAGTGATAATATTGTTTGTGGACAAAGAGAAGGTGGAAAAACAGAACTGAAGTCTGCAGGTAAGGCTGACAGACCCCGTCTAGGGAATATGTGCTAAACCAGTCCTAAAGGGACACATGGCAAGTTAGTCAATACTGGCTCCACAATCAGTATAAAGCAATAGTAAAAACATGTCTCCCAGTCTCTGCTAATCTCCTTTCATACCTTCCTGCAGCCCAGACGAGAAGTGGAAGGCGATACTCCTGAGTCTATTCAGGAACTAGAATAACAAAAAGCAGGTCTTTCACAAACAGAGCACACTCCTCTGCTGACTCCGAGCTTGCACTGGGTATTTTGCGCAGCAGACTCTCAGCCCATTCACTACTCAATCCACTCTTTCTTCCAGCTTAGTTTGCAAATGAATCTTCTGAGAAGTTAAGTATCCTTTATAAAACTCCCAAATCATATATGTCAACTTTGTTCACAAACTTTTTTTTTGCAGATGTCAGATGATTAAACTAAATCAGCAATTCCCTAATACGGACATGCCACAATCAGGTTATTTTCAGATGTCAGAAACAGATTTGCTTATTCCATATTTGCTTCCCTTGCCTAAACTGTTTTGTCCCCAGTTTCTCAGTAGTCCATCACTTTTGAAAAGAAAAGAGTGTATTACTCAGCAAATCTTAGCTAAGCATCACTCACTGTAGGATATGTAATGCAGCCTCTGTGCAAGTGTTGCCTTCTCATATGAGCTTTTCCGGATAAGACTAAGAAGCTGGAAAAAAGGAAAATCTCTCAAAAGACAGGTGTATGAAAGTTACCTGACAAAGAACTCCTCCAGAGAAAAGCTTGAAAGCTCACTTCTCTATTAATTTTTCTATTCATCTTTTTGTAAGAATATATGAAGAAAAAAAACCCCACTTTTATCATCATCTCTTGCAAGGATGTTTCTTTAGACTGTCACCATTTAAAAATTAATATGTTCAACCAAGCCCAACTGTGTACTTTAAGGGAGGTTGAATTGACTCAACCAGGATGTTAGTGATGTCTAAAAGTCATTTAACCCTCACCCCAGAAAGAAACATGATGTATTTTTAGCAAATGTTTATTTTTGTCTGGGATTCCTTTTTCACGGAAAGTTCCAAAAGCTCTGTGTACCAGATATCTTGGCCACTTAGTTTACAAGTTATTGGTAAATCAGTTTGTCTCAGACTAGATGTTTAAGCTTCTGAAGAATTGCTTGTCTTCAGAAGGTATCTTCCTATAACATTTTCAGGGTGTTAACTCACCACGGGGTTTTTGCACTTAGTCATCCTGGTACTTACTCTTATCTTCTGAACTGCAGCATAATTGACAGGTAAAGCTTCTGAACGGTAGTGATAGCTGACGTTTGAAGATGGCAAAGCATTTCTGCTAAGGCACTTCTTTGTTAGTTACCCCTTTAGACTTGTTTAGTGTCGATAATCATGATAGTGTTCATTGAGAGCAAGTTGACTGATAGTGATGTCCTGTGACACATGGTTAGAACCATTAATCATCTGGACAAGTATATTTTGAATACCGAATCATGTTTTTAACTTAGTCTATTTAGAAAAAGGTCCAGTGTTTACTTTGAAATGCTCTCCATGGAGGAGATGCATAGGGCGAGCAATTCCTTAAAATGAAGTAATGATGTGCTTTAATTGACAGTCAGAAGTCATTGCCCATATTCTTCTGGTTTAGCAATCTACCATGCCCCATGGGCTTTCAGAGCATGTACAAACAATTATGAAACAAGGAAAACTTTGGGCACAGGTCCATGTTCTTCTTGGCATTCTTAGAGAGCAATGGGAGTGTCTAAGAGGATTCTGTAAATACAGATTAGCTTTTCCACAGAAACAATACAGACTATTTCCCCATGTAGATGAGCCATAGAGATATTTCCTCTGGGTTTTGTCATGGCCCTCTTTACTAGCACAATTTATAGGACAGAAGCCCCAAGCCTGTCTCTTTCCATGACTTGCATCTCTCTAACATGAGGAAATCCAATTCAACAACTCTGAGATTGATCAGGAAGACCGACTAATAAGGAGGTATACTTACACAGGATGTACACCTCGGGCTTCCACTGTGACCTGGTCTCTCACCATAACCACCAGTCCCAAAAATGAACTGGTCAGCTGGCACAAGGTAGTAAGGTGGGATGAATCCCAAACACTGATGGACAGTCACAGCAGTGCCACTGCCCTTGTACTCCACTGAGTCTGTACTTTGTTTACAAACAAAAGCCTACATGTTAGCAAATATTATTATTGTTTATCTTCTCCACTAATTATTGGAAGATAGATATCAATGGAATGGGTTTTGAGGTTGCAAGGAAAATATTACTATACTCCTTTCTTTTTGTGAGCTTAAAGTCTGAAAGTACATGCCAGACATCTATGTTTTCAGAAGTTTTATGTGAAGAGCAGAGATAAGTAAGCATTAATTGTACCCTATGAACTACGTAAATACTGAATCCTTACAAGGGTTACATTTAAAGTATTTGGAATAACCTTTTAATAAAAGCTACAAGACAGTAGATCTGCTCATTCTTCCCCTTTATGATATGGTATAAAAATCCAAAGCATTTCAGTTTTAGCTCATGCATTGGCTCAAGCATATAAACCAATTTCCCTCTGATCTTCTTTCTGAGGTTATTTCAGCCATTGGTGTTTATCTTACACATTGTGTGTCCCCTAGATAACTGAAAGGTGGACAGAAAGGTGGAATACTTTTTTTTTCAACTACTCTGGAAGTCAATGAACGATAAAACAGGCAGGTCTTTTCACTGTCCAGCATCCCAGGATGACAGCTGAGTAGTCTTCTGTCACTAATGAAATAATGGTACTGATTAATAGTGATCAACAGCTGCATCCTGTATCCAAAACAATACAGAGGCAGGGACCCAGCTGCTATGATAGTCACGTAATAGCCACTCAGTCAATCAGCTCTTACGTCTAGGTAGTTTAATAGATTTCATTGCCTTTAGCCTCCTGCATTTCTTCTCTGTCTTCTGACTGACTGTTCTCAGTGGATATAAATGGCAATGACCTGCAAGGCAGCTTCTCTGCAATGAAAGCTTCTGAGCAGATCCAGTAACTACCGCATTCTCTGTCATGTGTCTGGGCTCTCTTTAGCCAGGCTGCCTTGCCCCAGTCTCTGCATGTGTTCCAACTAAAATTCACATATCTTTTTCTTATGAGGTGTTGGAATAGGATTTTGGCAAAGAAAGCAAGGACAACTGCAAGAGTTTTGGATGAGCTGAAGAGGAGAGTCATGGCAGAAATGCTGTGCTGGAAAAAAAATTCCTGTCCTTGGGGATTTTTTAGGACTTCAGAAACTCTCACATTCTGCACCAGGTCATAGCCATCTTCCAGATGGGGAGAACAGTCAGACAGAAAGGCAACAAAACAAGTAGCAGGTTGATTGTTAAGACATTCACTCAAGTTGTACAAAATCCAGCATCAAGCTTGTGCCTGCAAGCTGCTTCAACTGTGGATTTTGTCAGCTCAGCCGGCCATGGAGCAACATGGCTGTCAGCCAGGACTCAATAAGTTCAGGTTGTTTGTCAGCTCAGGAGAAGCCTGAAAAAAAAAGTCATGGAGACAATATGTTGGCATCTAACCTTGTTCTGAAAATTGTTCGGCTGACAAGGTTGTGTTGGGACACCATTGAAAGCAAATTCAGACTCTGCAAGATTATTTCATTTCAATGAGCTGACTAATTCATTAAAAAAAAAAAGCAACTAAGTTTTATTAAGCTTTTTCTGACCAACTCTATCCATGCCCTTTTTTCCCTAACTAGTCAAAGGCACTTTGTACAGACATTTTCTGGCTCAGCATGACAACTCCTGTCATTACATTTCAGAGAGGCTTTCTCTCGCACGTTCTTGCAGATGCTGTGCAAAGCAGTCAATAAAGTCGATACAGGAAGGAGGTATTGAGGAGTTGCATTACAACTCTAGCCTTGGAATAAAGACCCCTCCACCCCCCATCCCCTTTTTCCTTCAGTCATCCAGACACATACTTCCCAACCTCACAAACACAGCTAGAAGTAAAGCAAGTAGGGAACAGTTTTCCTATCCAAATGTTCAGGAAGATGATTCACAAGCAGTGAAAGCAGAGCGGGAGCTAGGGCTGATGAAATGGCAGCATGAGCAGTGCTCATACAAATCATGGCAACACAGATACTTTTTATTTAAATTGCAGTAAACCCAGGTATGTTTCTCAAGTTCCTGGCCATGAGGACTTTCTGTGTTAATCTTCATTAAATATCCTCGAGCAGTGTCTCAATCAAACAGATCTTGCATTACCTTTCTATGGTAAAAAAGCCTTTTAAAAATAAATTTAAACATTATTCATTGAGGCAAAAAACATAGATCCAGCTGAGTCATTGAGGCAGTTCCCTGTTATCATGGGCAACTGTGTCATTCAGGCTGATTCATAGATTGACCAAGCTCTTTCTTAAAAGTATTTTTGTTTATTCCTTGCCATTTCCCTTGAGTAGCTGTTCCAGAAGCTTACTGGTGAGAATCTGTCTTCCAATTTCCAGCTGGAATCTACTGCTAGCAAATTTATATATAGTTATAATTATTTGGTACCAACACTGTTCTGTACCATAGATAGCGCTTTTTTTTTCTTTCTCTGCTGTTCATCACTACTATCAATCCTAGAAATACAGCTAGAAATATTGGTTTATCTCTTCTCAGGTTCTGGGTTTGGTTTGCTAAACAAGACAAGTTTTGTTTGAGAAGAGACTAAAGCAGGCAAGAATATAGGGACTTCATTTTTCAAATTATAGCAGGATCCTGCCTTTGCTCCTGCTCCAAATTGAAGTTACCTCTTCAGTAACTGGAATTACAATGTTCCATTATAGTTCGAAGTCCCCTTCACCTACTAAACATCAACGTGCATTAGCCAGCTTTACGCCAGCTCTGCTCTGCCTCTGCCTACAACAACTGCCTCTGGAGACTGTGTGGACAGCTATTTGACAAGCTGCTTAGCTACTGACAACCAGCAATCCAAGATGGGAAGGTACCACCAGTGACAGTCACACCCTTTTTCACTTTGAAGCAAGCTTTTGGTTAGGTAGGAGACTGCTGCAGCTCTGGGTGAACTCTGTACAGGCTTCAGGATGACTAAGACCATTTTATTGGAAGGTTCGCTGCCAGTGATGGTCATTCCAGGTCTACAACACAATCCTTGTGCCATCTAGTCCCAGCTGGTCAAACCTGTAAGTAGCTATGTGTGAAACCACTCTATCTAAAGAAATTACACAATTGTTTCCTCTCCTCTACTTGGCCATTAGGGCATCAGTGCAGTTGTCACTCAGTCCAGCCAAGCCCATATGGCTGTATAAACACTAATACACATGGAACACCTCATTTGTGTTCAAAGTGATACTTAGAAGTTGAGAGCAGTTCACAAATGACACTGAGTAGTTAAAAAGCAGATGGATTATTAGAGACCAGGAGGAAATAATTATTTTATTCAGCTTAATCTGAAACCTCAGTAAACGATCCAAGATGTCACATGGGAAAATCCCAGAGCATAAAAAACATACTGCTGTGTCATGTCCTGTGTATTATTATCCCATGCTATAGCTGTCCAGAATGCTGTGCAGCTTTGTCGGACAAGAATGAGACTGTGCATTCAGTGATTCACGAAGCAGAAGCTTTAGCCAGAACATAGAAAGTTTGTCAGTGCAATTTTTCTCTGCAGTTATTCTGCATTAATCACAGTATAGAAACATATAGTAGAAAACAGCAAATCAAGTCTCATAAGAAATACAATCTTTCCTACAGCAGGTTTCATAAGTTCCTGAGATATTCCGGACATCAGTTAAACAAATTCCCTTTTGACTTTACGTCATTCATCATCTGTCTTTCACCAGGACCCATTTTTACAGCAATAAATCAGCAAATGTGTCAAGCAATATTACAGCAGTCTGTCCATGGTTGTATTGGGTTGCTCATGTCTGGAAGAAGAGGGAGCTTTCCATAACTGCAATAACAGCAGGCAAAAATTTCTGCCTGCTACTTTGAACTATACACTACTTGTCTTTGTGCGAGACACAAAAATCTTTTTTCCTATTTTTATTTCTATTTCTAGAAAGCTTCCACATTGCTTTATACACATCTTTTAACATCTGGTAGCTTTTACTAACTAGAACATTTAGTACTAACCCTGACAATGTTTCCGTTGGATTATTTCTCTTAAGGATTTTGCATGTGGGGAAGATATTGAAAGAAAGACTAGATATCCTTCTGTAATCCATTCAGTTTTACAGCATTCCTTATACAATGATGTTTACTTGTAAGTTCTCACCCACAATTCATTTAGACCAATAGAAATTTTCTATCGAAGTGTCTTTAAACCAGTACACTAAATGAAATCATTACCTCAGAGAACAGTTACAATGACATACATGTTATCATAAAATGTTGAAGTCTTTTGTTATTGAAAATGCTTATTTCTGGACTTCTCATAGCTAACCCTATTCCTTTGTCAGAAGCCATATGATTTTAATGACCAAGTTCATCACTTTTACACTACACTTTCTGAAGTTCCTCTGTTGCAGAAGCAGCATAATTTCTGGTCTGAGAAAGCATGGGTGGCAGTGGTCACAGACCCAAAGACAGAGCAGGGAGCTAGTTTACATACTGGCTTTATTCCAAATTAATTGTTTAAGGAATATGGATGGCACATGAACAGCTGGGCCAAATGCTAAGGGCCAAGTTGAAGAAACGAATGGGGACTCCTTCAATTGCAAGTGGCAACAGCTGAAGAAGCCGAAGATCACACTGAGTCAAAAGTGAAACATGACTGGGGCTGGGAAGAGAAAAAGACACACATTGGAGTAAGAGAAATGATCAGCAGGAGCCATGGGAAAAGGAAAGTGCTGGACAGCAGATATAGCCAGTGACACACTATACAAAAAATAGAAACTGATGTGGTTGCAACTTACACCCAATGTTGTGGGTCAACTACAAAGAGGGGTCACTGGCCAGTCCTTGTGCTCTCCACAGCCCACAGTCTCCTGGAGAAACATTACCAGTCCTTTTTGAAATGTGCCTCACTACCATCTCCTCCTCTTTCTCATTCCTCTGCTTTCCCACCCGACAGTGTCTTGTTTGATGTCACTCCATCGTAGTGTGCCTTTAGCAACCAGGATTATAGGGAATCATTTGCTGCCAGACAACCAGAAGCATGTTTGATATACCAAACAGAGCCTGAAAGTTGTTGGCAATGTTCATAAATAAAAATTTACTAAAAAAATTACAAGATCGTATCATGTGCATTTCCTAAGCCTGTGTAGCTAAACTGTTTCCAAAACTATGTGCTACTCATAAGATTAAGTCGCATACCATATAAAATGCAATCTAACTCATAACTGAGGAAAGGAAATTAGGCAAGATTTCTCATTCTGTGGAAAGAATTAGAGTAAGCAGCAGTTTGAACTCACCTTTCCCATGGGTCTGCAGTTAAGCATTTAAAAATGCCAAGAAACAAAACCTTGAATATTCTGTTTTTTCTGCATTGAGACAGTGCTTTTCTTCTGCCCTTCTTCCTCCTTGGAACTGAAGACTGATCTGAAATGCTTAACGGTGCTAGGGAGATATCCAGCCTCTGGACAAAAAATTTAGAAGAATATAAACTGGTGACATGAAAAGATGTGGACAATGCCCCTTAGGGAAGACTGGAAAGGAGGGCTGCAAACTAATCCCTTTGGAATCTGCTGCTGCATGAAAAAGTGCTCCCAGATATAGAAAAGGCATCCTTTTGCCTAAAATGGAGGAGAAATTCATAAGGAGAAATTAAAACCAGCTATAATTTCTGAAGCACATTTTGCATTTTTGGCTGATGGGAATATCCTTCAAATGTTCTAGAGATGATAGAAATGGTATTTGCAGCTGTAGTTTTGGTAGTTAGAAACAAATCTATCAGCTTTTCTCCTGAAAACAAATAGCAATGGGAAAAAAAATCCAAACCAGAACAGCTGAATAGATGGAAATAACATTCACTGGCTTGCCTGCAAAGCAAAAGGAGCATTATTTCCAAAATGCTTTTTCTAAGCCTTTCCCCATCCATCCTCTGTCTTCCCCTGCAGACCCCTGAGATTTGAAAGAAAATTACGCAGCATGTCCTGCATGCAATAATAAGAGAAGGACAGAGAGGTTGTTAGTTCCCATGGCTATTATGAAAAGTTTTTTTGGTTGACCAAATTGAATGTTTTATATTTACAGTTGACTGATACAGCTTCCATCTGTGCTGATGAGTGTTAAGCTGTTCATACAAAACAGTCTGGCATATCTGAAATGCAGGACTGAGAAAACCCTTTAATCCTGTCTAGAGAATAACAGGCTTGTATTTTGCCACTAAGAAAATTTCATAACATAAAACCACCGTCTTCAAAAAGCATTCCTGAAAAAGCACAATGATTAGGCTTGCAACCTTTGGGGCACTGCCATTGCTGAGTAGTCACTAGTGGTGTACCTCAGGAGTCAATACTGGGTCCAGTCCCATTCCACATCTTCATTAATGATCTGGATGATGGGGCAGCGTGTACCTTCAGCAGGTTTGCTAATGACACCAAACTGGGATGAGTGGCTGATGTGCCAGAGGGTTGTGTTGCCATTCAGAGGGACCTCTACAGGCTGGAGAAATGAGTTGACAGGAACCTCATGAAGTTCAACAAGGGGAAGTGCAAAGTCCTGCACCTGGGGAGAAACAACCCCATCCACCAGCATATTCTGAGGGCCACCCAGCTGGAAAGAAGCTTGGCAGAAAAGGACCTGGGCTTCATGGTGGACACCAAGTTGAACATGATCCAGCAATGTGCCCTTGTGACAAAGAAGGCCAATGGTATCCTGGGCTGCATTAGGAAGAGTGTTGTCACTAGGTCAAAGGAGGTGACGGGTGGACTGTTCAGTGGATGAGAAATTGGCTGTGTGGTTGCATCCAGAGGGGAGTAGTCAATGGCTCGATGTCCAGATGGAGATTGGTGATGAATGGTGTCCCTCAGGGGTCCGTATTGGAACAAGCACTCTTTAATATCTTCATCAATGGCATAGACGATGGAGGGATTGAGTGCACCCTCAGCAAGTTTGCAGATGACACCAAGCTGAGTGATGTGGTTGACACACCTGAGGGACGGGATGCCATCCAGAGGGACCTAGACAAGCTCAAGGAATGGGCCTGTGTGAGGTTCAACAAGGCCAAGTGCAGGGTCCTGCACCTGGGTCGGGGCAACCCCTGGTATCAGTACAGGCTGGGGATGAAGGGATTGAGAGCAGTCCTGGCAAGAAGGACTTGGGGGTACAAGGGCGTACTTGGGGGAAAAGCTGGACATGAACCAGCAATGTATGCTCGCAGCCCAGAAGACCAACCATATCCTGGGCAGCATCCAAAGCAGCGTGGCCAGCAGGTCAAGGGAGGTGATTTTGCCCCTCTACTCTGGTGAGACCCCACCTGCAGTCCTGTGTCCAGCTCTGGGGCCCCCTACCACGGGAAAGACATGGACCCGTTGGGGCGGGTCCAGAGGAGGCCACAAAAATGATAAGAGGGATGGAACACCTCTCCTGTGAGGACAGGCTGAGAGAGCTGGGGTTGTTCAGCCTGGAGAAGAGAAGGCTCCAGGGAAGCCTTCTTGTAGCCTTCCAGTACTTAAAGGGAGCTTATGGAGGAAAGATGGGGCCAGACTTTTTAGCAGGGCCTGTAGTTCTAGGACAAGGGGCAATGGTTTTAAAGTAAAAGAGGGCAGATTCAGACTAGATAGAAGGAGGAAATTTTTCACAGTGAGGGTGGTGAAGCACTGGCCCAGGTTGCCCAGAGAGGTGGTAGATGCCCCATCCCTGGAAACATTCCAGGTCAGATTGGATGGTGCTCTGAGCAACCTGATGTAGTTGCAGATGTCCGTGCTCATTGCAGGGGCGTTGGACTAGATGGTGTTTAAAGGTCCCTTCCAACCCAAAGATTCCATGATTGAATGATCCTTCCCCTCTACTCAGCACTGGTAAGGCCACACCTGGAGTGCTGGGTCCAGTGCGGGGCTCCTCAGTACAAGAGAAATGTGGGCATGTTGCATAGAGTTCAACAAAGGGCTACTATGGTGATTAAGGGACTGAAACATGTCTTCTACAAGGAAAGGCTGAGAGGGCTGGGACTCTTTAGCCTGCAGAAGTGCAGGCTCATGGGGGATCTTATCAATGTGTATAAATACCTGAAGTGAAAGTGCAAAGAGGATAGGGCCAAACTTTTTTCAGCAGTGCCTAATGACAGGACAAGAGGCAATGGGCACAAACTGAAACACAAGAAATTCAACTTAAACATAAGAAAAAATGTCTTTGAAGTATTAAGATGCACTATGTTTGCAATAACTTAGAAAATGCATCTAGACTAACCTTCATGTTATAGGTTTCAGCTTTTTCCTCCATCTTACCCTATAAGCGGTCCTTGTAGGCACTCAGACATCATTCTGAATTACTGTGGATATCCTGCCTGGAGCCTGCTGAGAAGAGCTGAATTTGCTAAAGGGCAGAATTAGGAAAAAAAAGTTGGAGGTTTGGCTTTTAAGGAAATGAAAGAACTTAACTTTGGCTTCTCATGCCCTTGTCAAAGTGAGGAGGCTAACCAACAGCTCATTTCTCTGTCAGATAAACAGCACTACAAACAGTCATGCAAATGATTAAAAAGCCCTCAGTTGCCTTTTTTGTATGCCTTGCAAGCACAGCTGGAGTTCATATGTTTGGTATATCTGTTTGTGAACTGTTGATCTTGCTGAAATCACAATGTGGTCAAAATTCACTTGTCCAGCTATGGCTGTCCTAAGAGAGTGGTTTCTAAGTCATCTCCTGCTGTCATTGTAACTATGAACAACATCTGTTGTCGAGGTACAACCAGCCAGGGAAATAAATGGCTTCCTTACTGCCAAATATCAGATTACTTGAGTTTCTTCTTTGGTAGGAAGGAAAAGCTGTGCCCACTGTCTGCCCAGATGAGACCACCCTGCCTCTTAGCTTGTAGAGCCACTCTCTACAGTCCCTAATCTTGTGCAAACCACACATGCCTCTGGTGAGTTGTTCCTTCTGTCAGGCAGCAATCTGACTTGGTGATAAGGGGGAAGCTAGACAGCAAACAAAACTCTGCAATTTTGCCTTTCCTCAGAGAGCCTCTGGAAAACTGGAGTCCTCTTCTCCCCAGCCATATTTCTCTCACATGGAGTAAGACCTGGAGATCTCCTTTTCCTTGCAGCCAGTCTTGGGAAGCACTTGCTGTCCTTCCAACTTCCAACCATTACAGGCAAAGCAGGCTGTGGCTGAGCTTCCTGGACAGTGGGCAGTTTGGGTTATGTGCCACATCAGTTGCCAGATCTCTAATATATACTCTTAACTAATTCGGGTCCCTGGCAAAAGACAACTTCATGTCTGGTTGATCCCAAACCCAAAGCTGTCCTTAAGCCCTGTCCCTGACTAATATCAAATCACCTTCCACCCACCACTTTTCATCCTTATGGGGACACTCCTGTTCTTTGGTTTCTGCTCCAAGGACTGGGAAGAATTCAAATTTCCTGCTACTTCCAGACAGTGGAAGGAAAGTCATTCCAGTAGTCTTCACTTCCCGCTCCCAGGGGAAATGTGATGGGGCAGGGAGGAGCTGCTTGATTAAGAGATCACTTCTGAACTTCCACTTTTGCCAAGACATCAGGTCCAGAGGCACGACAGATATGCCTGCCTCCTTATTGACAGCTCTTTACCCAGGGGCAGGAACTCTCCACACTGCACAGAAATGGTACAATTAGGGTAGAAAAAATCTGGGCTTACAAACACAATTGCACATTTTGCATATGAAAAATCCCACCATCCTATGTACAAACACTGGACGATCAGTGCAGGAGAAAATTTGAAAAACCAGCCCTTTCTATACTCATGAATACTGTTTTCCTTAAAGAAGAATGTCCAAGGTAGGGTCAAGGGTATTCTGTGCCATTTAAATGTCTGCACTCAACTTTGAAGGTAGCCTTCAGTGAGGTATTGACAAAAAGCCAGCAGTCTCTATAATAAATATTAAGCAAAAAAAAAAGTTTGTTTCACATGGTGACAGTCTCACAGGGCCAGGGTGTGGTGTTAGGGAAACACAGTAGCGCTTGCTAAAAAAAAAAAAAATTCAGTTAAGCTTTTCCTTGCTCTGGCTGCAGGATTTTCTGGAGCAGGGTAGGCTGTGTTTCCCTTGCCTGCTCTCTTTCATTATTACCCTGCCTTGCTACAGAGACAAGACTAGCTATAGGTAGTGCCCAATTTCTGTATTTGCTTACAGATTTGGTTCTAATACTCTAAAACTCAAAAAAAACCCCAAGCGTAACAGAGGGAAAGGGCCAGATCCTCCCAAATTCAGATTTTCAGTGGCTATGGGAGTGTTCAGTTTCTCAGCTTCAATAGTGGTCTATGGAAAATTGCATTTTGCAGAATTTACATTTTTAACTCTCTCACATAAGGTGGCTATGAGGGCTGAGACTCAGCAACATCTGCCTTTACAGTCAGCAGATTGATTTACACCGATTTCACTCCAGCTTGATACTTGATACCCCAAACTGGCTAAAAAACACAGAAACAAACGGTTTGTCGTTTTTGGGAAGTTGTACCCACATCCCCTAGGAAACAGGAGAAGTTTGAAACTTTCAGAAGCAGCATTATTTCTTAGTTCTCAGGACAAAGCAGAGTGGTTATCAAAGGAGAAGTATGTTTTTAAATTAAATATTTGCCTTACGCTGGTTTTACTATGTTGTATTGTCTATTTGTTGTTACTTTTACTGTTTCTTTGTTTCAGCTTCTGAATTTCTCAGCATTTCTGAGTAAAGAAAATAACCAATTTTATACATTCAGTCAACTGTTCCTTTGTCCTGATTTCTTGTAGTAAGGAACATGCCCCAAGTAAACTTCTTACAATGTCACAAACAGTTTCACTGCCTTTGAAATGCAAGATAAAACTTATTCCCCTCCTACTCTCCTCTATATATCAGAGCTTTCATATATTTGATAACTTTATTGATAATTTCAATGAAGAATCAGTATTCTTTGCTTTTGGAATGCAAAAAGTGGACAATCGATTGAGAGTCTTGAAACGAAAGTGGCTGAAATGTTCCAGGTTCACATTATTTGAATAAAATAAATTTTTTAGATTCTTGGAATGACTGTGCTGTAGTTTGTAGCTTCTGTGGCACACGAACTCTGTTGGGGGCAGCTGTTCATTTCCATCTCCATGCAAATTGCAGAAGTTACTCTATTTCAAAAAGGAAAAGATCTGTAAAAATGTCTTGGGGAACTGCATAAATTTCAGGCTGTATTTCTACTGGCAATCCAACCATATGTACACAGTATTGAGTGTTTTCTTATAAACTGGCAAGATTTTTTTAATGTTTTATTTCTACAAACAGATAAGGCATTACATTTATTTTCAAATTTAAACAAAAATGCCTGTGCAAACCTATGAAGCTGTTAAAAAATTTTAGATAAGGTCATCAAAGCCCAAACACCAATTAATTTCTCTTGCATAAATCTCCAGGGTTTGAGACCTGCACCTCCTCTCATGTGCAGCTTTGATTATGTGATACAAGGGTGGTATCCAAATCTGTCCCCTAATCATTGTTCTACCACCTTCACTACTAGTTCTCCAAATCTCCAATGCAGGCACTGGCTCCTGTAACTAGGGAAGGGAAAGGAAGAAAACTTAGCCCCCGTTTGCCACCAAATCAGTCAGAAATGCAGATGTATTTTAAAGCAGTCAATGACTAGGCTCCCTGGCTGAACTTAGTAGTGATGGGGGAAAGAAAACTTCCCATGGTTGTTCCTGTGAGTAATAAAAAATTCGACAGGTTTAAGGAGGCCTGTGAAACCACAAGACCATCAAGAGATGGATATTACATCTTGGGGAGAAGGAGAGGGAACACAATGTTGCCAGAAGCAGTTTGCTATAGCAGAGTTTACGTTACAGGGTATGAGAGAAGCTGTATGATACTGCATAGAGAACTGGCACTGAGAAAGCTGGAGACTGCAACACGAAGAGAGCACCCAGGCATCCGTGCCAAGGGAAGAATAAAGGGCTAAGAACCAAGTCCTTTACTCACAGAAAATTTTCAGTTGTTATTCCTATGCGAACGCCATCCTTTTTCTGTAAATGACCCACTACGCTTCTGAACACTAGATATTGTGACAGCGGAACAAATAGTAGGGGAAATAAACATGACTATAGCAAAACCACTTTCATATTTGCTTTCTTAGAGTAACTGCAACTTCAGACTCCATTACCACAAAAGTTTGTGTAAAACCCAAGTATGTGATCAGGGCCCGCATGTGTTAGATGCTCCGCAAATACTGAACAAGAAATACAGTTTCTGTCAGCCTGATAGGCAGGGATCTTTACACAGAAGGGACAACTTTTATCAGCAGGGTGGGGTGCTCATGTCAGAGGAGGCTAGATATTTTGATAAAGATTAAGGAATCTTGTGAAGGAGGACAGCGAATTGATTTTGCAGCTATTTAAGTCTAGTACCTGTCATGCATGAGAACATGAATTACATTAATTTTCAGAAGTCTGGGCAAACCTCAAAGACATTATTTCATCATGCAGGTACCCAGAGACATATGTAATTTGAACATGAGTGTAACTGTTCACAAAGACATATCTACACCAGAAATTTGCTTTCATAATTGAACTAAAGTATTGGCCTGAAGCTTGTATTGCTGCCATGGCTGGCGATACAGGCATTAATTCAAATTTAAATATATCAAGTCACAATAACATCACATCAGTCAAGCTAGTTCTACTTTAAATTGCTAATGTAGACATACCAGATGTTATATTCTTAATAAACTGTTTCTTCTTATCTCTGAAATTAATTTTATGATTCTAGACTAGTTAATTTACATGCCTAAATCATTATGTGTTATGTAGATGCATTGACTAAGTTAGGGTATGGTTTACTATGAAGTGAAAGATTAGTTGTATTCTTAATTGAGGCAGTTTAGCAGAAGTCTCCTATTTAGATGGGCAGACTTACATGCAACAGTGTTGCAGGTTGAAATACAATTGCATAGTCAAGGAGATGGCGCAATGATTTAACCAAAAATACAAATCTTGATGTTCAGCTTGGTCCCACATCTTTATGGGGATAAATATGGCTAAGCTATGTTTGGAGTATATGTGCATACACTGATCATCTAAGACGTGGGGGAAAAAAATGACCTGTGGTGGTTTTGGGGTTTTTTTTGTATAGGCTTTTGAAGCTTCCTTTTTTCAAACAGACTTATCTCCTTCAGTCTACAATTAGTTACAGACTGAAACGCTCTTTGACGTGTTTCTTTAAAACTCCCCCACTGTGCCTATGAATCAGACAAAAGGCCAATTGTCTGCTGTTATTCATACCTGCGCTTAGCAGCATTTTCAGTGGAGAAAATCAGTTCAACACTCAATTAATGCATGGCATTTCTGTAATAGCAGAATCTGGGAATTTCCACTGCCTTGTCCCACTGACCTGCTCTCAGCAGTAATTTTTGTACAGCACAGTGTGAGTTAGAGTCTCTGTGTATAAAGTCACTATGGAAAGGAACACTGACTGTTTTTTGGATGTCACCACTAATTTTGTTCTCTAGTCTCAGGTTTAACTATTTAAAAACAGACACAAACATTTAGGTATTGCCAAGCATTTGGAAATCCTTGCAAATACCAGTAAATATCCAGACAGAATTCTTCTGGCTAGAGCATTTCTTTTACCTCTTCATGTTCAGAATGCTTTAAGATTTCTGAATGGTACAGAATATAGTTCATTTACCCTAACTTAACTTGCTACTAGCATAATGAATAAACCCAAGTGGAAAACACAGGGGATGATCGTAGAAAGCACTTCCACTATATACAAACTTTTTTCAAGACTGAATAAGTGTTTCACATAGCAGTTTCCATGTGAATTAATAGGTGAGAAAGAGAAATATAGAACATTTCAGGATATACTAGTGTTAGATAAGCATAACCTCTCTGATAAACACAAGGGAAAAAACACACACACGCCTCTCAAATGGATTCACTTTCCAACTCCATTACAGAAGTATTTTCTGTGCAGTTTACAATTCTGGGGTCTCACTACTATGAAACATGTTCATTTTGCAGGTTTTTTTCAAATCACTACTAATAAACTATTCTCTGTTTTGAAAGCTTGGCTCAGCAAGGATGATTTATTTTACTTCAGGTAATTTTTATTCAGTTGGCACAAAACACTTGATGGAAGAACATGAATTTGAAAAAAGAAATTAGCTCCTTTAAGTGTGTTTTCCTATAGAAGAGCTGTAGTCATGTTTCCTACATACTTTAGCAAGTAAAAGGTTAAATCACTTAAATTTGCTTTTTTCCAAGCACTGACACTTTTTAACTGATACTCAGTTAAATTCAGTCTCAAATATTGGCAAAAATGTCTTTAGCTGTAAGATCTTGGAGATGGGTTCCTTTCTTTCCTGGTAAAAGTCAAGCCCAGTTAGCAGCTCCACATCCCGAACACGTGCAGAATGAGCCTGAACTCTTTCTTCAACCCATTCGGAAAGTGTCTTATTTTCCTGACAAAATAAACGAGAACAATATTCAAACACATAAAAGGCACTCTGGTTTTTGGTTGTGATGTTAGACAATAACCAGTGTTTGAACTGGTCTGGCAGACTAAAGGCCTCCAGTTGGTAAAACTTCATTCAGGTTTTCCTAGACATCTTTATGGCCTTGCATTTAGGGATCTCATTTAAATACAATCAAATGGATGTCCCCTCTCCCCATCTCCAAAGGAACAGAGAAAAAATTATGCTGAAATGGCAAGTCTGACTTTTAACTACGAAGTCCAGTTGAGTCATATTTTAAACACACTAGAAAGGATAATTTTAATTATAGTATAAATTAGCTGCAGTGTTCAAGCTATCAAACGACAGGCACCTGACAACATGAACAAAGTCCTTACAGCAGCTCAGTCTTGATTGTTGGACAGCAATAATTGCTAGATAGGCAGGGAGAACAATGGAAATGTAAGCATCAATCAATCAAAACTGTTATTATCCAATTCTTTTACTACAATTTTGTTTTGCAAACAGATGGTCATTTGCTTTTCCATTACCAGTATCTGCTTCTGACATGAGTGGTTCACTAAATTTATGTCACTGCGAGACTCAATGAATATAAAGTGCAACGATATTTGGGGTTTGTTGCTAAACTTTAGAAATAACACATGTTAATTTCTAAAGTATAAAGACTAATTCATTCAAGTTATTTATTTTGTATATTTAGTCAATTCCCAATTACCAGAAAGATCACTGCGCAGTTGTGGATTATCCACACCACAAATGAGGAGACACCCAAGTTGTTTCTAAGCAGCACAAGGTTGCACCTGTCTGGAGTTATGAGTTCAAAGTTATAAATAAACTAAATAAACACAATTGTATTGCTTTGAGGGCCAGTTCAAGTCTGTGCAGCTATACTTGTGTGTGGGGAGACTCTGTAATACATACTGAGCTAAGGAACCTTCTGCATCCCAGAGTTTATGGAATAGATGCTCAGCTGTCTCAACGATATATATTACATTCAGCTAATTTATTTTGTTTGCTATAAAACATGAAATTTTACTGTTAGTGGTAAGCATAGATTATATTTAATCCAAATATGAATTTCAACTGCAGAACTGTGCATCTAAATGCCTACTGTCTAACTTCAGATAAAGGTGGAACAAAGGATTAAAGGAATTCTTCTAGCTACACTGAAGGGCATAATGCTCAGAGTCCTCTGATACCTCTGGAGTAAGTTTATCCTGCAGCCTTCCATGAAGCTATCTCATCACCCCATTGGCTGTGCTGCTGTTCTCAGCCCTTCTCAGGTGACAGCATTTCCAAATCCTCTTATCAAACTCTCCTTTCTTCTTCTTCCTTGCTTCATATCAGCTCATTAGTTTCCAGCTACCTCACCTGGAGCTTCTTGCTCTCCTAGTCATCGCTTTAGCTCTCAACTCACTCTCAACTCATGGGGAAGGAATTAATTAAACAGACTTCTAAAGATTCTCTAGATGACTGGATCCTACTGGGAATCAGTTCACACAGGAGCATAGAACCATACTTACAGCACAGCTTTCGGTGTTGTCAGGTCGATGAGGAAGGATAAAAGACAAAGCATCCAAGGAGCCTGAACAGTTCAGTGGTGTATAGGACTTGTTCTTGCAGCTAGTCAGAACCACAAAGTAATGAGTGGGGACAGGGATTTCTGTATTGTTTACATGCCTATAAAACAAACATTAATTAAGGGATTTATCTCGATATCAAGTATCAAAACCACTGATGCCATTAGTAATTAATAGAACTTATCTCAGCATAGATATTTCACTACTATATGACTTTCATTTATTTTTTAATTGAAATAAATACCTGATGGGATAGACAGCCTCACTATCTGTTTCATGAACAGCCAAACACACATGGATTAGTCCTTTTGCTACAAGCAGTCTCACTGAAACCAACAGGATTGCTTAGTGATCAGCACTCTATTTTGCCAAAGCCAGAGATCTCTACATCTGGAAGAAGCAGGATAGACCATCATATTTGCCCTTCAACACATTAAGAATTTCCACCACATGAAACTGAATTGGAGAAGAGTGACAAGAAAACTATCTTCTGGTTCATTGTCAGCAAGAAATGCCAAAATGATGACTTGTGGCTATGTGCTACAGAAACCAGTTTAGGATACCTGATTGAAAATGTCTTTGCCTCCCTTTTCTGGCTATTCCATGAACATGAACATGGTCACTTTTATGTATAAACTTATCAGGAGCTGAATGCTTCCCAAATTTGCTCTATGTCTTCAGTATTCAAAAAACACCCCATCATTGAACTCGTTATACTGCTTTGTATGACTGACTAACCATGCTGAATGAAACATGCTTATTCCAAACTGTAGACAACATTATGTGGTCGACTGGGTATTACAGCATTCTGCTTGGAAGGAAGTTCTAGTCTCTCCTCCCTTCCAGCCTCCTACTTCGTGGCAGAACTGATTTTCCCATTCTCAAACCATTTTTGACAGATGTGGTATTAAGTCTAGCCTTGAATAAAACATCTCCAGTGACAGATTCAGCTGTTCAGATTTCCCAGCACTTTTCTACTACATAAGTGTTTTTACTGTCACAAGGCATTTTCCCTATATTTAGAACAATCAAAGTTGTTTGTTTTTCTGTTTTTTCCTCCTTCTGTCCTCATTCAGTAGCATAAATAATTGGTCTTTCTCTTTTATATTTCTCTTTTATAGAATTTTGTAATGTAAGTCTTCTCTTATTTCTGTTTCTATACACAGATGAATTTTTAAATGTATTTTCTTATGCTACCAGAGCTTACTAAAATGTACCTAGAACTTGTCAGACCTCCAAGTGACTTCTGTAAGCCATAGCTATGCAAAGGTACCACTCAGGAATGTTTATGTTACATTCCCTGTTACACGATTCAGTGAAGGCAAAGACAGAAATCTGATCTTTGATAAAACACATCAGTTTGAGGCAACAGGGAGAAACAACAAACAGATGAGTGAGCACAACATGAAAGAAAGAAAATTATACTTAAACACATCCGCATATTTAGATGTCATATATTGTCCTGGTATTTCTGTTGCAAAGGCCCAAAAATATAGGCATAAGCTTGGGAAGTAAGTTACTGGTCTGTATCTCTGCATGTGTACATAGAGACACACGTAATTGCAAAACTGTTTTCTCTTTACTGGAACTTCAACTTCCACAATACTGTATCTGTTTGGAAGAGTATTTGCTGTTGTATGAGTAACAGTGGGTGCAGTATTATAAAGGGAATACTCCACTCCCTGTGATACTTGTTTCTTCTTCTTTTTGAATAGAAGTTTGTTTGTGTGGAAATATAGTGGGAAATAATCTGGAGTTTGACTTCTGTCTTTTCCATGTACTTACAGCACAATTTCATGAAGAGTATCAAAATGGCCATCGTAATTATAATCAAACACTGGTCCACTGATAACATTTACTCCATTCCTTTCTCTAGCATACTCCTGAAGAAGCACATTATGGAAATAGTCCCATATGTCTGTCATTAAAAGAAAATATAAGCATATTTAAAATAATTTTGAAGTTATTTTACCACTGAAGAAAAATAACATATTTCCTTTTTCATTATAGATGAAAAATAAAAAGTTCCAAACTAAACTGCCTGTAAAATCAGTTCTTTGTTTCACAAAATTTGGATTTCGTCAGAAGGGACATACTCTCACTCACCATTGAAAAAGGCCTGGTAAGTGTTATTATAGCTCTGCAAGGTCCATTGCACTACTGGAGATAATGCATTTCAGCTGAAGCTGAAGCTACAGTTCTAGAGCTGAGAGGTCATTCATTTCTGGTCCATCTGCTAGCACCTGCAACTGTGCCAATTAGTAGCAACTGAGATAATGTCTTTGTGAAAGAAAGATTTACCACCTGAGAATTAGTCTAACTGTACAGAACTCATGTCAAATACCACTAGCCAATTTGGGTTATTTCACAGATGTTATCTGAGAAAATACAATTTTGGGACATTACCTAGTGAGACTATTTGAATATTTACAGTTATCATGGCAAAAAAACCCAGATGGGCTTGAAGGGTTGAGGGCATCCCCTATTGATTTATCTCTTGCTTTATGGTCTAGAGTATTTTCTTTTAAGTTTAAATCTCTTGCAGAATTTTCATTGGAAAATTGGATTTTTCATAATGTCTTTGATTTACTTCGAAGATTAAAGCTACTTAGGTGTTCTAGATCTCTATTTTTTTATATGACATGAGTGAATGAATAAATGAGGTCTGAATGTATTAGAAAAGTAGTTACATCATTGCTTTTTCTTATGCCATTTGCTTTGTCTAAGAAAATGAGCCTAGGCCTAAGAGTAAAACAGGATGATATGCAGTTGTAGAAAATTTCTTAGTGGTTATGAACAAATCTGGGTCAGACTGAATAGAAAGAGTTAATGTAATGTAGCTTACTGCACTTGTATAATAGAAACATCTGCCTGAAGTACATATTCCAAGATTAATATTGTCTGGTTTGAGTTTCTGCTTGATGAAACAGGTATTGTATCAGGACATTGTTTACAAACTTCGTCCTGTCTTCTCTTGAGACTTTGCACAAGGAAAGAAAAAGTGCCCTTTTTATTCACCTTGAGCATTTCCCCAAGGAGATATTTTCATGAGAGTTTCGTAGTTAGCATTTCATGTTAGGACAGCACACAGGAGATGAAGAGAAAATTCAAAAGTGAACAGGTACACCTAAGCAGAGGTCAGACAGGACTATACACAGAATAAAATTTAACTTGCATAAGTGCGTTTTAAAATTTAACACATCTACTTTTTAAAAGTCTTAAATATGTTTGCACAAGATTGGGATATACTTTAGGCCATGCATTAATGTTTTTAAGTCTCTGTCATAGCTTTATCAAATCCAGAACGATAATTACAGAAAAATAATCAAAATTAATCAAAACTTTGCAACCTACCTCTGAAAGCTCTATACATGGGAACAATATTGCTGGTGAGTAAGGCATCATACTGTTCAAGAGCAGATGAATTGAAGTCTATATGAAAGAACAAAGTATAGATTAATGAAATACTATACAAAGATGGATTTGATTCATATGTCATTATAAATTGCACATACATGTAATTAAATTACATTTTATATTTAAGCATGAGTGTATGATCCTACTACAAACATATCTCCAAATTTTTTTGTACAATCTGTCTGTTCAATAAAGTAATTATCAAATTTGACAATAGGAAATGAATATTCATACAGAGGATGAGGGACAGCCCTTCACTCTAACCCTTTACATCTTTCCAATCAGTTTTCATAACATTCAAGTTGTTTCATTTTTTAAAGAAAAACTTAAGTGTTCTAAACTGAAAATATTTAGATTTGAGTCCTGCTTTTGGTCGGTCTACAAACACTGGAAACCTTTTTCTGCCCAACATGCTGATCCAAAGAAGTTTGTTTTGGTGTTTGGGTATATGTTTAAACATAAACCCACATCCAGCTGATTAAGACTTTCTAAGCTCTAGCTAAAAAAAGAACCATGCTCACTGGGAGGATAGAGGAAACTGCGGGTGAAGGCCAGCCCTTCTGGGTAGTTGGAACAATTTTGGCTCCGAGCAACAGGGATTCTAACATCAGCCCGCAGACAGTCTGAAACAGTGGGAGGAAGAAGAGCTGCATTTTCCTGTGAAAAGGGGAAAAAAAAGTATTACACCCACGGCTGTGGCTAACCCAATGCTTTGTATGGTTTTAACTTTCTAGAACGGACTTCATTGAATCTTCTCCTATTTTCATAGTGAATCAGGTCAATGCAAGTAATGGACACTGATGTTTCCTACCTAGTGTTTTTCCTCTACTTCTGTTTTTAAGTAATTCAGGGAAATCCTTATGCAGCACATCAAATTGTAGTAGCAAAATAAGGTTATACCTTAGGCAAAAACAGGTGACAAGTTTGGCTCATTCGTCACTTCTACATATTTCTGGAAACACAAACTTGATGTCACATCCTTCTGGAAAGCAGCTAGTATGTAAAGATGACACTATCATCTCATCTTAGCATCTGAGGATGCTATCTCCATAATAAGAGTCTGCATTGCTGAAGAGTTAAAGCTAAAAAAATTCATAGTAAATTCAGTACATTTTACTGGCTACCTTCACTAACTTCAACTGAGACATGTTAACATGAACACTAGCTAAGATCTGGCCAAAAGTGATTCTGATGAGTATAATTGTTTCTATAACCTTTATCATAATTTTACGATAGCATTAACTAAAACATCAGAATATGCTTCTCTGTGTTTAACTGCATTTTCTTTTTCATACTCATTTGTATGTAATTTATTTTCATTTTGGTAAGAATGGAACATATTTATTTGTTTTGTACCTTTATAAGCAGTAGTTAAACATCTAACTTGATTTTCAGTACATTGTTTATTTTAATAGGTTAAAACCGAGCAAAAATAAAGAACAGGAATGCTCTTGCTGTGCCTCTTTGTACTCCTTGATTCTATTTCTTTACTCAGTTTTATGAGAATGCCTGTAGATGCCCATATTATGGTCAGATTGTATATTAATGGAAAATATATATACCACATGGAATGAAATATAAAAGACAAAAGACTGCCTTTGCCACTTGTCATTGACAAGCAGATGTAAATCTCACTACAAAACTGATACCCAATTAATTTGAGCAATTTGTCCTTTCTAGTGTCCAAATCAATAAGGCAGGGTTAATGGATCAGAGTCACTGAAGAAACCAGTATTTTAAACTTAACAATTGACAATGGCTTCAACTTCTGTATGGTCTCTGAAGGGTAACCTGAATCAAAGTAACAAAGGTCTGAGTAAGCATGCCAAGGACTGACCTAAAGAGAACTTCATTATTCTCAATACATACAGGGGTCACACCTAATGTTATCCAAATACAGCAGGGAATCTACTTTTGGCCTATATCATGAATCTGGGTTATTAACAGCATTTACATTTTCTCCAGCTTAAAGTAATGAGAACACCACTCAACTCTCTTCTCATTATTTCACATTTCTTGAAGCTAACTATATGAACTATGAGCTCTAATCCAAGTTGCCAAGGCAGTGGGACAGTGTTTTAGTGTCTGTCCATCACATATGTAATATATCATAAAACCTGTATTTTCACAAATACTCCCATATATTTAGGAAATGAAGGCTGCTCATGACTATTTCCATTGGACATCACAGGAGAAAATTCTCCAGCTGAAGAAATGAGAATTCATAATCATAGTATCATAGAATCATAGAACAGTTTGGACTGTAAGGGACGTTTAAAGGTCATCTAGTCCAACCTCCCTGCAATGAGGAGGGGCATCTTCAACTAGATCATGTTGCTCAGAGCCCCATCCAACCTGACCTGGAATGTTTCCAGGAATGGGTCATCTACCACCTCTCTGGGCAACCTGTGACAGTGCTTCAACACCCTCACTGTGAAAAATTTCCTCCTTCTACCTAGTCTGAATCTACCCTCTTTTACTTTAAAACCATTGCCCCTTGTCCTAGAACTACAGGCCCTGCTAAAAAGTCTGGCCCCATCTTTCCTCCATAAGCTCCCTTTAAGTACTGGAAGGCTACAAGAAGGCTTCCCTGGAGCCTTCTCTTCTCTAGGCTGAACAACCCCAGCTCTCTCAGCCTGTCCTCACAGGATAGGTGTTCCATCCCTCTGATCATTTTTGTGGCCCTCCTCTGGACCCGCTCCAACAGGTCCATGTCTTTCCCATGCTGAGGGCTCCAGAGCTGGACACAGTACTCCAGGTGGAGTCTCAGCAGAGTGGAGTAGAGGCGCAGAATCACCTCGCTCGACCTGCTGGCCACTGTTCTTTGGATGCAGCCCAGGAAACACAGGTGGAGTCTCAGCAGAGTGGAGTAGAGGCGCAGAATCACCTCGCTCGACCTGCTGGCCACTGTTCTTTGGATGCAGCCCAGGAAACACACACATTGCTGGCTCATGTCCGGCTTTTCATCAACCAATACCCCCCCAAGTCCTTCTCGGCAGGGCTGCTCTTGATCCCTTCATCCTCCAGCCTGTCCTGATACCGGGGGTTGCCTCGACCCAGGTGCAGGACCGTATACATTTTTTATAGTAAACTTGGTTGATTCTACATAGCAAAGATACCTAAATTCCACCAGTGTATGCAGGCAGGTGGAGGGACTACCTTTTTGCGAAAAAAACCTCAAGAAAATAAATGTCCTTCAATCTTAAATTTTCCTTTGACTGAAATTAGTAAGTAACCAAAACTCTGTCTGACATAATTTATTTAAGACCTTTAACTATGTATTATTGTCCTGGTTTCAGCTGGGCTGGAGTTATTGTCTTCATAGAAGCTAGTGTGAGGCTATGGATTTTTTTGGATTTGGGATGAGAAAATGTTGATAACGTGCTGATGTTTTGAGTTGTTGCTAAGTAGTCAAGGACAGTCCAGCTTCTCCTGCTGGCCTGCTAGCAAGAAGGCTGGGGGTGCACAAGAAGCTGCGATAGGACACAGCCGGGACAGCTGACCCAGGCTGGCCAAAGAGATATTCCATACCATATGATGTCATGCTCGGTATATAAAGCTGGGACGAAGAAGAATGAAGGAGTGGAGGGACATTTGGAGTTATGGTGTCTGTCTTCCCAAGAATTCATTACGCGTGATGGAGCCCTGCTTCCCTGGAGATGGCTGAACACCTGCCTGCCCATGGGGAGTAGTGAATGAATTCCTTGTTTTGCTCTGCTTGCGTGCGCTGTTTACTGTTTCAGCCCTTCTTTATAGCTACCTAATGTCAAGAAATGCTCCACCTTACAAATTGTGTAAATCACTGCACAGGCTTTATCCACAACATAAATAACTTAGGATGCAATAAAAATTCTGTAGAAATTGCAATTTTCTGTCATTCCCAAGTATTGTAGCCAAAACTTACTGTCAAAGGCATTAGCTCTATCCTTCTGTCCTTCCACTGCTGTTATAATTTATAAAGCTTTTTTTCTCTTGATTAGCACATAAAAAATTGTGATATCAGCTTACTGTGTAAGGCAAGTCAGTGAGTGAGCTCTTACAATTATAACCTTTCACCATTGTGTCTCTGAGAGTTTTACAGAGGAAATTTATTCTTTCCTATTCTTTCTATAGAAAACATACATCATTGTATTAGAGTCTGCTGTGAACTATACCCTCCAATACTTCAGTATCAATCATTCGCTGCTTCCTACAGTGTTGCATAAACCACTATAAGAAACTCCCACAAATATGTATTGCCACTGATTTAGATGTTATATTGGCCAAGAACTTTCTCTATACATTTCTTTTCCAACTGAGAATTTGATTTTCCACAAAGGAAAATCTCTGAGAAGTTATTTGCTTTTTTTGAGCTTTTTACTGCTGGTGCTGAAATATTAAAAAGACCCCAGCTCTGGTGGGAGCTTTTAATCTTTTCAAAGCAAAATTGGAAAAAAACCTGCCCACAATTAAGTGGTTTTCATTAGGGTAATGCACTTTCATAGTAAGCTATAAGAGCAGATCTTCAAATATGATGAAGTAAAAATAATCTTTGTTGAAATGGACATTTGTTTTACTAGACTTTAAGCCTCCTTAGGCTTGGATTTGTGATCCTTCACTCAGATTGTGAAAAATCAGTAGAAAGTATGATGCAAAACTTTATGAAATACTAACATTCTAGCAGCATATATTTGATTAAAATAATTTCCCCTTATTTGCACTGATGAAATAAGAAATTATGTAGACATCAATAACAGTTGTCTTCAGACAGAAAAATTGGCGTAAAAGTTATTACTCAGGGCAACTTAGAAAAAGCGTCAAATTATAGGGGGAATTAAGCCCATGAATGTCCACTAGTTTATTGACCCTGAAAACTGAAATCATTTATTCCAGAACCACACTTGAACTCTCAAAGGTTCATTCAGCTATAATTACATTTTTCAGAAATTATATAATGTAATAGAGAGCAAATAAACAGAACATACAAAAATATGCATTAGTCCAAATTGTCTTGCAGAGCTGTACAAAGGTTTGTTAATAGGAGAAAGATCATGATATTCATGACAAAGCTTAAAAGCTTCTGATTTTGGAAATCACAGCCTGCTTTTCCTCAGGAATTGACAGGCAAGTTGGTGCGCTATCTTGACAGCTTATTCCTTTTACAGAACAGGCTTAATGGAACCAGCTTACCAGCAGCTCTATTCTTCTATATGTTTTGTGTCCCTAACAGATGGCCATTCCTCCTTTTTTAAACAACATTTTAAGGTAGTTGAAACTTAAAAGATATCGAAGACACTTTTTCTACTTCAGACATAAGAGCCTTAGTGACATGAAATCCACCAGTCCTTAACCAGGATTCATGATGAATGAACCACATTTTCAATCCATTATACTACATTTTGAAGAATAGTATGGGTATTTGATAACTTACAGGCTTATTCACAGTGTATGCAGTCCACAGTGGCATCCAGATATCATAGCTGTATCCACTCACATACCGGTGATGCGAAAGGAGGCAGTAGACTTTTTCTTTCTGAAGAACTTTGGGTCTCCCGTATGGCAAATGATATGAGATTGCTGTCTTTACTAGAATTTAAGCAATAATTATTGATTCATTCTTCTATAACAGTTTGGATGGCACAAAGGTTTAAAAGAGCAGAGAAAAATGTAAATTAAAACATTAAGAAGTACAAATAAAACCAACAGTAAACATGGGCATGTGTTTCTTTAAGCTCTTCGCTTCTGAGTTGAATAGAAAATATAGAAAATCATTTTCATGTTATGTTTAATGTACAGAAGTCAATGTAATATATCAGACTTGCAAATACTTGTTTCTTTGCAATTTCATACCAATATACATCTTTTTAAAGAATTATAAATTATAAAGAATTATAAAACTTGTCTTGCCAGTGGAGTGAAATTTACATCTTATTTGGCTAGGAAGCATTACAATGCATTCTAAAATTTCCAGAAACCCCATAAAAAAGCACACAGAAATATCTATGGGAATTTTTAATCAGAGAAAGGCAAAATTATGGTTACAAGATGGGGAACAAGAGTTATGGCATCTAGCCTAGAAATGCTCAGGCTTTCCCCAAAGACCACTGAAACCTGTATGGTTCTTTCCAAGATTTTAATGGCATCCAGATCCTGTTCCTATGCATAAATGTTGCTATAACAGTATTGATTAGCATTTTTTAAAGAAATGCAAAGAAGAAAGAAAAAAAGTTATGCTTATGACTTAGCCTTCCCACTTCACTTGAAATTGAGGTTAGCATTTCAAAAATTCCCATTGAAACCAATACTATAAAATCTAAACCAAGCATAGATTTAAAAATATTGCTGTCCTTTTAATTCCTTGCTACTTACTTTCTTCTGCGGTGAGATTTAACCTCTCATTTAGTACTATAACATCTGATATCTGTAAAATATAAGAGAATCATTCAGAATGAATCCATAGTTTAGAAAAAACACAGAAAAGAGTACACTCTTGACAAAGGTGATTAAAAGATCCCAGAAGCTGCTACTTACATTCATGCATGTGCATCCCAGTTCATCTATGGGATCCAGATGGGAAACTGGACATGAAGAAGGAGATGAGTCTTCTTTTGCATGTGAAGGATTGTAAAAAGGTGTTTTTAAGAGGTGATTCAAGCTGCCATGTGTTCCATTGTTTGGTGCTGGTGTAATACGCAGCAAATCTGTTGAAACAGTTGAAATTTGTAGATATATTTTAAAGATATTTTAAGACTAAAATGAGATTTTAAAAAATCATTATCTTTCCAATTCTATGCGTTTCCTATGCATTCATTCTAAATATAGAACAAATCTCTTATTCAGTTATCTAAACTATGATGGTAACTCCTACCATCAACTTGCAGTTTTCTAGATAATTTTCTAACCAATTTCTAGGCAATTTTCTAACCAAGTTCATTGCTATTTTCCACTGCACTGGTAATTACATATTTGAGTAGTATTGATACAGTTTTATACATTGCCATAATATTAATAAGATTAGATGATTTAATGCAAGTGTGCAAACGCATCGCATTGTGAAGTGTACTAGCCTATTGCATTTTTATGCGATGCCTTAATTCGTATTTTCTGAGGCACATACTTCCTAATTGCTCACTGCCAGGACTGCAATGGTCCATCCTTAGTTACGAGCAAGCGTGGTAACTCTCTACAAGATTCTTATCCCAAAATTATTCCACAGGCACCATTTCAACAGCAAGCCCATGTGGCAGGAGAGCTTCTCTCTGATTCTTCAGTGGACTCCTTCTGCAACCAGAAACAACCTTAAAAGCAGAACAATTTCTGGCAGTTATTTTTAGCACTGTACAGAAGGCAAAAAAGCATGGCTTCATTTTTTTGTGTGAAAAGCCTAGCTTCTGAATGAATTCACTGAATTTTTAGTTACTCTTCTTTTAGCTCTTACAACACTGGTATTTGAAAACACTGTCAGTTTATCATCTAAAGTACTGGATTGTTTCTACTCACCACACATAAGGTTGTAAACCTCAATGTTTTCAAAAGCATCCACTTCTGTTTTCTCTTTAAAGCTCGGGCCATATGCTAAGAATATAGCCTAGATTGTAATAAAACAAAGGTTGTTATCTAAAGGAATACAAATTAAAAAACCATTCAGCTGCATTTTACAGACACGGGGACACTGGAACAAAATACATTTTTTTCACAGTCATAAAAGTTAAAAGACAGCATTGTTCTGGTAAAGAAGGCAAATTTTGCCCATTGCATATAATTTGAAGAAAAATGCAAAACATAAATTCATTTCTCAGGATACTTTAAACTCTATGATGAATCTGTGTGTGTGTGTTCTTTAATATTTTGATGTATACTTACAAAAATTATTGTTTGCTATGTTTCAAATTCACACCTTTTTATGTTTTCATTGCAACAGGCAGTAATAATGCCATTTCAACAAATACAGACTTATGACACTCACAGATCCTATCTAAAGGCTAATATTGAGCCAGAAACTTAAGCATTGGGGTTTCTTTGTTTTAATACATGTCACATTCTCAAAAGTCTTTGGGTCACTTAAGAGCCTATAGCCATGGCTACAGCAAGGAACAGGGAATTACGGAGATCCATCCCAAGCTCAGCAGAGACCTGCATCAGGTACAATGTAGTGCTGGGCGGCCCTTGCTGGGGTCTGCAAGCATTGTGGCAGAACACTGATACTACTTACAGTCACATTAGTTTCTACTACTTTATAAGTCTCCTGAACTACCTGCTGTAAGATACAGGAAACATGACTAAAGAGGACAACGATTTGTTCTCAAATAATATTCTTATGGTCCCATAACAGAAAAGGATTTTAAAATTTATTTTTAAAAGACAACATTAAGATATTTTGCTCCTTTACAAAGAAAATATTTTCCTCAGTCATGGTGCCACCAGCATAAAGTTATCTGTGATTAAGGTTTCCATGGTAACCAAATTTACCTTTTCTTTACATACAAACATTCACCACCATCCTGATCAGTATATTGACATAAGGTATTAATATAGTTAGATCTGGAAGAATCTGATTCTTAGGCACAGAATATGGGATCAGTCAGTGGCATGCTTGACCATACCTAAAGGTTCACATCACAGAAAGTATATGAAAAACAAAAAGCTCAGGACCTCAAAATATTTTCACTGTGACCAGAAGTGAAAATGAGATAAAACTGCAATACCGGCTATACTAACATAAAGGTTATACTAGTGACTTTTTTGCTCTGATGATACAATTGAGTCTTGTAAGATAAGCAAAGACAATGAAATTTAGTTTATTTGACCACACAGGCTTCCAGGTGCTCAACTGAGCTCCCAGCGCCTGTGGAGATTTTTCAGTCATTGCTTCAGTAGAAGAATGAAAGAAGGAAAGAATTCAGTGTCCCATAGCTACATATGGTATGCTCCATTTACAGTACTCTGTCTAGCTCCATGGAGTTGAGCTGAGCCCAGACAAGTTTTACTACAGGATCCCAAGGAAGCAGGCCTCATACACATTGACGGAAGGCAATACAAGTATATGGACCCAGTATGTGTTCATGGATTACATGTCTGGGTGACACAGAAGAAAAAGCACATTGCAAAAGCTATCGTATATTCTATATTCTGATGGTTCACCTAGCACATCGTGATTTTCTACATAAGGAAGTGCAAGACTTGTATAGAAATCATCTTACCTCCATACTTTTAAATTCGTTGTTATAGCCATGGTTACCCCTATCACAATATGTATAACTTCCATCCCTAAGGAGAAACCATCATATAGATAAATAGAATGGCACAAACAGAACCAGTTAATAACAGTCATCCTGAATCACTGGACTCTGGATCATGTCTTAAAAACTGACTCCAGCACAATATTGTAGCAATTCTTGCTCATCCAGTGTTCACTTTTATGAAGATCTATTTTTCCTGCAACAGAGATTGCTATGGACAAAAATAAATTATCCTAGGTAGCTACTGAGTGTTTAAAAATAAAATGAAAAAATGGCTATTTTTTAAATGAAGACTTCACCTAGCTACAAGTTTCAGAAGAAGTGTAATCTCATTAGGAAGAATTCTTCAGTTACATTCTGTGGTATCTGCATTTTAATAGAAAACTTATAATGGGAGAACTCTGCTCTTAGTCTCTGTGGAACAATATAAATAAGACGGCAAAGGATTTTGCTGTACAAGACAGTGCATTTTCATCATGGATTTGAAAGGGTGAAGGGATGCAGATGTGTGTGTGCGGTTATAGAATTAATAACGTCAAAAAAGTCTGACTTATAATGACTAACACTTGTTTTAATTTACCCGTTGCTGAGATACATGGAAAGATAAAGAGATAGTCATCCCATACTGATTCAATGCACAGTTGTTAAGCACATGTATCCTGTTTTCAGAGGCACAAGAACCTTTAAGCACAGTTTAAAAAAGGGTGAATGTGAGATTTTTTCAGTGGGCATTTCTTTTTATATGTCCAGGATAACTATTTCGTTGCAGTAAAACAAACAATCAAGTCATATACTGATCAGGCATTTTCTACTATTTGAATAGTCTTGAAATTCCAAGTCGGCTCATCCTTCTCCTACTGCAACACTGAAGCTCAGAGAATACAGTATTGCTACTAACACCACAATCTTTGTATTGAGTTTTCAAAGCCTCAGGACTAAGGCTTGTCTGAACAGCTTTTGACTTGCTCAGATGTATTTTTGTACTGTTCAGCTCTTACAGCAATTTTTTGTAATGACAAGGTGGTTATGTCTAATTTATTATCTTATCAGTTTATCTTTGTATGGCAAAAACATAGTTTTTATACAGATAGCAATGACAATTAGTTATTCTGTGTAGAATGGAGACCCCAAGGATAGAAGCAACTCATGGATGGTCAATTAAAGAAATGCAGATCTGGAACTGAGCAAAACCAGACTTAGAGGTAAGAAAGAGAATAAAGAACAAATATTTGACACATGTAGAATGCACCATATCTAATGAACTGAGATGTAATGTTAACTTGCAGGACAGTGAAGAATGAGCAAGCTGTAGTATTAGCATACATATAAGAAGGACTTCATTCAGATCAGAGTGAGGAAGAAGAAACCTCTACATCATATTCCTCCTGATGAAGGACTCATAATCCTGATTACTGGCTGTATCAATGCATTCACCAGACTGAAGTCATCAAGTTTAGGACCCAGAAGGGCTGTGGAGGGGTGACTGTAATGCCAGGAAAAGGGCTAGATACTAGGAAGGCTTTGTATAACAATTTAAACTGCATTATTTTTGAGACTTCTTCTGTATAGTAGTATTAATTTCTTTAAATCCTTTTTTATTCCTTTTTTTCTGTAAAAATTCTGGAATAATGACGATTCTTTTATTAGACTGTTAAGATTTGAATCATACTAATAATATGTACTTGGCTTTATGTATAAGGCATGTTTCCTTTTTACTCACAGTAAGATTTTAAATGTAACAAAAATGGAAATGTAACAAGTCTAAAGCAAAACAAAAAATGGGGCATCTCTGAAGGAAATTAAAAGGATGAGAATGGGATGAAAAAGATAATAGTCACACAAATTATGTTACCTCACAGCCAGCCACTGTTGATCCACCAAAAGATGGACTTTATCAATACGAATGTTGTTAGCATAGTGGAATCGTTTTGGCAAGTCAGGCGTCAGATAAGGCTTGAAGTGCTGAGGGGTTCTTTTGCACTGTGCAAGGGGAAAGAGTCCGGTCATGAGTTTTGTGCAGTATCAAAAATAAACCCATCATTCAAAATTATCACAAATGTCTTAGTGACATGAATGTAAGCACAAAGCACACTTTATTCACAGATAGCTGCTAGGATAACCTGCAGATCTCATTTTTGGCCTACAAAACAATGGAAGGAAAAGGAGCGTTTTTTGGAACGGTTTGAAAATATACTGCTATAATACGTATAGTAAGTTCACAAATATTGTGGTAAAAGTATTCCTATGGCTGAAATTTAGTAGTAATGTTTAGTTTATATGTTCGTACTAATGTCACTGGCATCCAGTATGAGACATTACACTCTACAAGAGAAAGTTCCCTGGCAGTTTATTTCTGCCATATTCCATTACTTTACCATTCAATAAATAGCAAAGAAAACCAAGTATACACAATGGTAGCACAGTCTAGGGTTTTTAGTCACAAGACTGAACATGTACTCTCATGCCATGTTAATGTCCAGCGCTCAGCTGTTAGCTAAAGGCCTTAGCTTCTACAGCCACATTTAATGTGTTAATATAACTGTTGTGTTAGCAGGCATGCCATGTATGAGTTTGGCATTGAGAGTCTAATGACAACCATATGACATACTGCAAAGGTTTAACTACATATGGCCATCAGGAGCCATTCCAGCAATGGCAATGTTTCAGAAGTGTTGTTCCTGATCAGGAATCCAGAACTGGGACAACATAGAACATCTAAAATGCTGAGGGAAGAGCTCCTAGGAAGCTGGGTAAGCCAGAGAAGTGGGCCTCTTTTACCACACAGGCAGGACAAGCTATAGCATGCTTGGAGACTGATCTGTTATCTTCACCTCTAAGTACTAGAACTGTGTCCTCTGCATAGGATGACATTAACATGTGAAATGAGAGTAAGTGTGCCTGGATAGTCATCAAAGAAGCATAATGGAATCTAGGAACATGAAAACTAAGGATTCAATGGGTTTGCTAGCCCAGGAGAAGAGGTAATTCTACAAAAGATAGTCTAATTAAAGGGAAAGATAGAGGAAATCAACATATAATATGACTTTATGTCTATTGATTAGCATTTAATATACAACACACAACTCCCTTCTCTGCCCAAAACCCTCATTCTAAGAACTTGAAAGGGAGAAAATACACAAACTCTATATGAATAGAAAAGGAAAGAGGAAGTGTTCTCATTCTGGGCTATTCCTATAAGGCAGAGATGTCACATCTCTGTAACTATTAGTAGTTGCAGTTTCAACTGGGGTTGAGAACATGCAAATTGTACTATTCCCCTCACACTAATGCTCTTTGATATGGCAGGCTCCACATCATACAATGGGGTAGGGAATGCAGCACTGGAAAAGTTCCTTCTGCTATTCCCAACCATTTATATCCTACACCCGTATCTGCTTTTCATGCTGGGGTATAAAGGATGTGTTCTTAGGTGTTCGGAATCAAGAAAAAATTAAACAAGAATGTTCACTACCCTTTAGACTTCAGTGTCAGGCAAAAGCTACATGTAATAGTGCATAACTGAGTTGTTCAACAGGTTAAAGGAAGACCTCTAGTGGTGATCTATCAGAAATGTACCCAGCTGAGACAGCCCAGAATTTTTCCAAGCTGAGGGCATTTATTCTGAAAGTATCAGAACATCTGTGTACTACTTGACTAGGACTACTCACAGAATAAAAACCAAACTGGCAACGAAGGAAAGAAGGTAAAATTATGACAATACATAGAGAGCAAGCAGTTTAAATATTTAACTCACTGTAAATTTTAAATGTAATGAAATACAAAAAGACAACTTTCCTACAAGAATTTTAGTCTGTCCACCACATTCATGCCACATGTATTAATGTATATCTGGAACAATAAAAAAAAAAGGCAGCAAATTATTTATCTAAAAAAGTATGAGGAAAAATATGCACTGTGACATCTTACCACCTTTCAGTAAAAGAAACAGGCTTGGTCTTTTGTTTTGCACTTTGTTCTGCACTCCGTTGTTTGCACCCTTCAGAGCTCAGCTGTCACAGACAGTACCTACAAGGGGCAGTTGTCTACATGGGAGACATAAACAAGCTTGGACCTGCTCTGAAGTGCTACATCCACACAGTATGGCAGAGATGCAGGCAGAACTACCAGTATGGGGCCCAGTGGTAGTGCAGCATACCTAAAGTACTTAAAGTGATATGTCATAAAAGATCCTAAAAGAGCCATGCTGCCTCATGCCGAAGGTCCATCTTGCCTAGTACTCTGTTTCCAATCAGATCTCCAGAATTTCCAGAACCAAATACTTAGAGAAAGTGTGTCAGAAGAAGTCAAGTATTGAATGAACATTCTTTCTTGTATCTGCTCAGTCTCTTCTGGCTTCAGGGATTTCTTAAGTCAGAGGTTGCTTGTGGATCATGTTTAATGGCCCTTACAGGCCTATCCTCCATTAATTTTTCTAAAATTCCCCCTTTCTATTTATATTTCCAGCGTCTACAACATCCTGTGGCAATGTGCTCTACAATGTCATTATTGGTTGTGTGGAAAAGTTGCTTTAACCTAGCCTGGGTGCAGCACTTGTGATCCCACACTAATAGATGCCTATCATCTAAAGTGTCTGTGTTGTATTCTGCTCCATAATGAAGATATACCCTACTTTCTCCATGTGAAGTCAGCCACTTCTTCTCTTTTAAAGTGAAGTACAGAACACTCTTTTGCTCTGAACAGAGATCCCCCATGGCAAACCTTTATGCACCACCTTTGAAAAACTTCCAGAACTGCTATGGTACACTGGAGTCAGTACACTATTTAAGCTGGCACTGTAAGTCTCCGGTTTTCACAAACTGTGCTTTTTGAGCAGATTCCTCTTAAGAGGATCTATGAAGAAAATTTATGAAAATATTTACTCACTGTGAGGTTTTTAACAATTCCTTCTGAGTCAACTGTTAAAAAGAAAAGATGAATTAACACACATTTAAACAGCTGAAGTTCCAAAGCCTCATGAGAAAAAAATCTAACATACTTTTTGTCTGTAAAATTGAATTTCTTTGTGAAGCTTGTGAAGATTATGGTAATCATAAGATTCCACGGGTAGGAAGGGTACCTGTCTGCAAGTGTGGTAACCTGTGGAAGTACCTAGTACTTTGGGTAAATCAAGACAGACTGTAGAAAACTGCCATGGTGCTGAATGCCTACACCTAAAGCTGACACATCATCAGAACCAAGTTTTTTTTCTCTCACCTAACCTCTGTTTGAAGTATAACCTTATTTACACTGAACTGGACCTGGAGCATTTGTCTTGTATTCCACTTCCAGCAGCAGTTACAGAGAAAAATCTAGTCTGTCTTAGTACTTTCACCTTTCAAAGAGTGACTTTAACCTTTTGACATTAGCTCTCTAAAAAACAAATCTGAGCACTTTACAGAATGAAAATTCCTTCAGAAAAAGTAAGATCATTAGAGGAGATGAGTCAACAATTATATTAAGACATATACAAAACATCATTATTCTCTCCTCTGCTTATTACTCCTGTCTGACTTAGACTGTCTTCTACTTAAACCAAGGAAAGTCCGCTTTATGTTGTATAAATTTGTGCCTACAAATATAAATACAATTAGAAAAGATAAATAAAAAGTACAATGGGATCCCAGCTCTTATTTGAGATCTGCAAGAATTATGCCTTTTAGAATATTTTATGATTTCTATAAACTCACTAAAATAGAGCACTTCCATGGGTTTACCTCTCTCCATTCTTTTCCCTGATACAGAAAGTTTTAGGTTTTTTTTTTTTTCAGTCTGGTAGCACGATATCTATTCCCAGTCAGAGTCAGCTCACATGGTTTCAGTTTTGTGTTCTTTTGTGATACTAACTAAAGGGCTCAACCAAGGCTTAGATCCCACTGTGCTAAGATTCAGATTCCGTAACTTGGTAAACACAGTCGCAAATAGTCACTTCTTCAAAAGACTGACTCTGCCAATGTTGCACAAGATATCTGTGAAGAGCAATGCACTTACAAAAGACCTGAAGTTCCAGTTCAAAACAATAAAATTATCTTTACTTTGTCTTTCCACAGGGCAAGAAAATGCAAATTGGAGTCTGCAGCAAGCTTCTCTAACCTTCAATTTAATCTGAAGGAGTCGTTACTGCAAAAAAGCCCCAATAACTTCCATGCATGTTTAAGACCAGTTAAATGAAACAGAAAGTTGTTCACTCTGCTAATTACTACTGATTATCCTTTTTCCCTATTTATTTAGTTATGCATTTCCTGTTATATTGGTTGTGCAATCCCAGGATTGGTCCACACTTACAGGTAAAATAGTCCTTTGGAACATTTCTTGCGCGAATGCGAGCTGCAGGCCCAGCATATATGTAGAAATCAATCTGTTTGAAGTAATTAGTCATATATTCCAACTGTCTGCAGTAGGTCATCTCCATTCCTAAAGGACAATATAGAAACAGTTATTTTGTATATACAATATATGGCAAGAAACATAAAGTTAATTATGCAATACATTAAAACTAGTAAGCACACAGAGGAAGAAAACAATGACTCAATAAAATTTAGATTGAAAAAAGAATTATCTACATTACCATGATCAGCTAAAACAATGAGGTTTACGCATTTGTGCAGGTTTCTTTGTTTAAGTCCATCCATTAACATCCCCAGTGCTTGATCTGCTAGCTGTAAGGCTTTGATTACCTGACAGATAAACCAGTTTCATTAGAATTTTTCTTTCAGATTTCAAGTTCTCATTTAAATGTAAACATCAAAGTCTGAAAAAAGTAAGCTTTTCTGTCAGTTTTCAGGTTCTTAATATAGCTTCTTCTTTTCTTTTTCCATCACCACTAGAGTATAGACATGCAGGACTCCACCACTCTACCGCAGAATATGCGACTTAAAAAAACTCGCTATTAATTTTTTCTATTACTTTAGAAAAATTGAATTTTAAAATACATTTATTGAAAGAAAAAAATAAACCACTGAAGTAATATCAGAGAAATCCAGCACAACCCACCCTGCAGCCATTCGCAGAGGATGGCTCTTCCCTAGTTGGCACAGCTGACTTACAGTCTTCTTGTAAGACCTACAGTAAGGACAACACTCAACTGAGTCTGAGGACTCCACGTCTGAGCAGTTGCACCCTTCTTGTTCCCCTAACTCTGCTGCGCTTTCTTGAATGTCTTTCATGCTTGGACAACATACACATATACAATTACATATATGGTAACGGGTTTTTAAGCCCTTTATGTACAAAGAGAAATGGAGTTCCCTTTCCAGTTAGGGAGCCTAAAAATGTCCTACAGAGATCAGTGCTTCTGTCCTTGCCTTTTGCTGAAGACCTTTTTCAAACATATTAAACAAGACCGTTCCAGGAAGGAGCTGGTATAATAAAACCTAAGCTTCTTAAAGACTGAACTTTTTGCCTGCATGCAAGTAAATACGTGGTATTTTTGCATTACAAATTAACAAACGTTGAAGTACAGTGTCAGAAATAAACAAAAGACAGTTCTGAGAATTTGCCAGGCCGCATGCTTCCAAATATCACTTTGAAATAATATTAAAATTCAGTATAAATACAACCATTAGTATTATTTATAATAGTGTTGGAATCATAACAATGGGATCAACCACAAACAAGACTTCTTAGTAAAAACTCATAAAACAGTCACAGTAATTTTTGATCTATCCTTTCCAAGTTTATAAGTTGGTAAAGTTCATAGTACAGCACTATTTTTAGTGCTATTTAGTCTAAGAAAAACACAAAAACTACTTACACCACCACTAACTGGTCCAAATGAATGTCCAGAAGAATCTGGTTCTTCAATATATAAAGTGTAGAAATCAGGCCTCGAGTTAGAAATAAATAAGAATGGAATATTAGGAGAATGTGGATACAGCATCTCAAAAGAATACTTTCATTTAAAAAAAAATTAAATAGGACTTAAAACGGAATTATAAATAACTTCTTTAAACCTTAATAAAAGTCCATATGGCAAATACAATCATTCAACTTCCTCTGAGTTTTGTAATTAATCAACATGGACTATTTGAAGTTACAGTTTCAGACAGTATCCAGTGTCTTTAATTGGCATCCAGAAATCACTCTGAAAAAGTTCAAGATCTCAGACAGTAGAGCAAGCTGTTCCTTTTTGAGACGTAAGTCGAACTACCACCTAAAGGATCTCTTCCTGATTAAGCAGTGAGGCTCTAGAGAGCATCTCCTAACTGCAAATATATTAGGAATTTGTTAACAAATTATCATATAAAAGCTTTCACTTGTTTGCATGTCACAACATTGAGCACCACAATCAGTACTGACATCTACTTTTCATCCTGAATTACTGCCTGCAATTACTTTCAGATATTTAACCTTCCTTGTGCAATATCTTCCATGTAAAATCTTTCATCCTTACACTTGGACTACAAACTGAATGTTCCACATTTTCTCTAGGCCATCCACCAAGAACAAAGGCACAACAATAAAAGAAAACTTATACAACAGTACATCCCATTCAGATATATGTGCACTTTTTTGTCTGTTGTATCTACAATCTTATCTGGAAAATGATTAGTTATACTTATAGAAGATGCTGAAGTTCAGCTAATTATCATTTCAGATGGTGAGGAAGATTCCATGTTTCACAAACACCAATAGAAATTTCATTTGCTAAGCATTAAAAACCTTTCTAAGTTATAGTCACACAAACCAGGTAGATATTACTAAGTGTTACCTCTCAGATTTGGAATAATCAAGCCATTTCAATATTCCTGTAATTCTCTGTTCATATGTAACTGAACTGGAAAAAAAAAAAGGAAGATAATGATGTTAACAGGGCTTTTCTGATAAGGCCTTCCAATTCCAAGATACACAGAAAGTATCCATCCTCTAATCATATAGTAAAGTCACAGATTTGGATTTCAAGAATCACAGAATCACAGAATCACTAAGG